>NW_007732330.1:54096-81056 GCF_000696425.1 Galeopterus variegatus | reverse complement strand
GGGGGGGTGGGCGGGAATCTGCTCTTAAAGTTTGTGAAACGCAGCTGTCTTGAAGAGTTAGTGGGTGTTTCTTCCCTGTCTCAAAACTTGAGGTTCTTCAGTGATCAATAAACACATTGCGATGGCCAGACCAGCCGTGGAATGCGGGGAGGAGAAATCCGATTCCCAGTCGCTGTCCTGTAACAACATTCCAAACGTGCGCCCAGAGAGGGGGGACTGTGGGTCCGTCAGCGTTTTCTTTTTATTTCAAGAGCCTTCATTAGTCTCAGTCCAGGTTTGGAACTGGACTTCTCTCTTTTTTCTTGAAGTGGGGAAGAGCCAGAAGACTTTTTCAGTGATGTTTCCCACGCTGCTCACTAACTCCTTCTGGGCTGGCTCAAGCTTACACCTCCGTCCGGCTCTTTGGGTGGAGAGGCAGCGAGTGATGTCAGGCTTTCTCCTCAAACTTTGTTCTGTTCTCTTTCTCTATTTATATCCTGTCATAGCTGTGTCCTTCCTGGGTCCTAACACCGTCTGTTAAGAACAATTGGAAATATTTTCAGGATCTCAGGTGCAGAGGCAGACCAAACAGGGTGTGTGTGTGTGTAGATGTATATATGACAGGTGCCTCTAGGCAGCACCCTTAAAGTCAGCACAAATATTAATAAGTACAAAATGTAAAATGAACCATAAACTCTATTTAGATCTGAGTCTTACCTGCCAAAGGAAGAAATAAGGTGATATGCGAATGGTAAAGGAAAGTAAACACACTCACTGTGCCCTCTGCGTTCAGTGTTGACCACGCTTTTCTCTTTAACCCTTTCAGAAGTCAGTAAAAGCTATAGAATTATTAGCAAGATACACTGTGTAACTGCACCATACCACATACCCCCACAGCACCCAGGATAGCTTTCTTAATGTGATAACAGTCAGGCCCTCAGCCAACCTTGCCTCAGTTTACCCAAGACCAAAAATTTATCCAATCTACTCACACACACACACACACACACACACACACACACGATTTTGTAATGACAGCTATATTTGCATGTGAGTTAACTAATACTTACCTCTCTGTACCCTCTCCAACACTCACTAGCTGTGCTCTTAGGTAAATCACTTCATCTCTCTCTGTTTCAAATTCCTCATCTGCAAAGTGGAGGTAAAAGTTCTACTCCACGAGGTTGTAACGGGAAATGAGATGATGCAAACAAGGATCTTAAAGCAGGGCTTGGAAAATATGTAGCACTCAATAAATGTTGCTTTTTTTATTAAGAAAGAATATCACTCCATAAATGTTAGCTGTGATTATAATTATAAAGTAGAAAATAACACCCAATAAATGTTAGCAGATATTATTATCTCAATTGTCCTGACTTTAAATGGGAATTAAGAGTCCTGAATCCAACAGACTTCCTAAAGAGGATAAGAAAATGACCTCCAGCCTCCACGGGGAAGAAAATAACAAAGTGATGTCAAAGCATAAGGTGATTATTTTTAACTTGTGCCTGCAGCCCACAACCTGTCAGATCATCCGATATCCTGAATCCCCCTCGGGGCTGGCTCCACAGAGTTTCTATGAAAGTTTTTCTCTCTCCTAGCTGAGCTCCCATCGTGGGGCCCTTTGTAATAATGACCTTTACCATGTTGCCTAGGTGTGATTCCTGTCAGGGAAGAACTGACTTACAACCTCTATCTTTGCATTTCATCAATTTTCTCGTCTCCTGCTGCTCTCTCTGGAAGAACTTGAAAGGAGGGATGAGACTTTGCAGATTTTTCTCAGCCTCAGTTTTAACTTAAGAACAGTTAACAGATTGCTGAATATATGGATCTTTTTCATTTCCAGGACTGAACGTGGTTTTCTTAATCATAAAATTGTCATCAGATAACTGCAGATTTTTCTCAGCCTCAGTTTTAACTTAAGAACAGTTAACAGATTGCTGAATATATGGGTCTTTTACATTTCCAGGACTGAACGTGGTTTTCTTAATCATAAAATTGTCATCAGATAACAGGAGTTGCCTCAATTCAACAGCACTAATAAAAAGTCGATATAAAACAAATCAAGCAGACCCTGCCCTCCAGGTGTCTACACTCCCCCAGGGATTCACTTGTAATCTCAACCCCAGACAGCAGGTTTGTGCTAATTCACATTGTTTCCCTTCTCAGTGCTCCTGTCCAGAGGTTGAGATAAGAGCCCACCTTCGTTTAAAGCAGCGTGTCCTAAAGGGCGGAAATTTTGGAGATGATGTGGGACAGTGCATGGACCCAGGATCATGTACTTTGGATCCCTTCGAGAGCCTCTCCTGTCACCTTCTGGTCATTCCCAAATGTCATTTTGACAGTGGGCTTTCCTCTCCAGAGCCTCTCCTGCTGTATTGTTCCCAATGCCACTAGTCACTCTGTGACATACTTTACACCTTAAACATTCATGGTATTTGTTGTCGACCTCTTCCCACTGAGAGATACACCCCATGAGAGCATGTTTTTCTGCTTGTTCGCTCTGTACCCCTAACCCCCAGAACAGGGCTTGGTACTTAGCAGGTATTCAACACCCAATATTAAAACAATGTTTTTTGAATGAGTGCTTGTGTGCTTAACTTAAGAAATGGAAAAAACTGTTATGCTTTGGTCAAATATATCACATTTGTATTGAGTGGGTGCTAAGTATATATCAAATAGGACTGTAAATTCTGCTTAAGCTCTGCTCAATAAATTTTTACAGGGATGCTGCGAAGTGAGAAGCCGGCTGACCATGGGATGTAACTGGATCCTTCACACGGCTGATGGCCTGTGCACAGCTGAACACATCCCAGGAAGATAGCCTGGGACCACAGGAGGAATTCTGTGGAGTGGCCCCAATGCTGAAGAGAGTTGTCCACGCTCCGAGGACAGGAGCTCTTGGTGCCTGATTCACATGCACCTGCCTCCAGCCGCAATCCTTCCACTAACCCTCATACTTGTAAGAAGCAGCAGGAGTTGTGTGCCCATCACACTTATTTCTGTGTAGACAAACAAAGCAGAGCAAAGATTCCTAGGTGGTGTGCTAAGAAGGACACACAGCACACAGGTACTGCAGAAATTAACGAGTCAGAGAGCTCAGGGGATGAACTCACTGAGGAAGTGAAGTGAAGGAGTTAAGGAATTCTTTCTCATACTGGGTAAGAGAAGAGCATTCTGGAAAGAAGCTATGGAATGGGCTAAAGCTCTGGACACAGCATGGATCATGGATATCTGTTGTTTCTGCCGGCCCAGCCTCCCTTCCCCCTCCTGCTGGATTTTCCTTTGGAGAACTCTTCCTTCACCCACTCAGGAACCTACCCTGGGACGTCAGGTAAGGCGGTGGGCTCATGACCCAATGGGAATGTCCACAGCCCCTTTACACATGACCACTGTGACTCGTCCAAAGGTGTGCCTGTGGCTTACTCAGGACCTGTCAGGTCTTCCCTGGGATTAATAGGTTGACCCTAAGAAAGAGAAGCCTCCCCCGCTCCACTGGAGTTGCCAGCCCAGCATGATCTTAAATTAAGACTGTTGATGCCCATTTTTCTCACTACAAAGAATTGAATTAACTACAGTAGAAAATAATAGGCAAACACAGAAGTTCCAGCATTCTAACCGTGGGAGAGGTGGCAAGAGAGAACTTGATGATATCAACTTGGCCCCTGGATCCTACTATACCTAAAGCAGAAACCAATAAATTCATATTTTGGCTCAAGTAAGTGTGAGCTTGATTTCTGTCATCTGCAACCACAAGCCCTGGTCGATGCAGCACCTGTGAGGAAGCACAGGTGATGTGGTATTTAATGAAGAGAAGGCACAACTGAGAGAAGGGTCAGGGGCTGAGGCTGGAGAGAAGGACCTGGCACTGCACGCCTCCCGCTCACCTCTTTAGAGCTTCTCAGCCTCATTGCTTATTCTAGCAGCAGTCGGGATGGTAAGCTCCACACTGGCTCCACCAGCTTCTCTCCTGACAACCGGTCTGCACCTCTGCCTGGAGTCTCTGACTCAGCCTCATGCATGAGCACCCAGGAGCTTGGGGGATTCGTGTCCATCGAGCACAGGATCCGATGGGTAACACCTCCTTGCACTGGCTCTTCCCCTCTTCCCAGTGTCACTCGAGGTGTCCCTCACATATGCCCCCTGGCTGGAATCACTCCAAACTACCGCTCACACCCAAGTGTTTGCCTCGGGCTCTGCTTTCAGAGCACCGGGGATCGGACACTCAGGAAGGTTAGTCCTGGGCATCTCAAAATAAATGCCCTGAAGCTCATGCACACTTTGTCTGAATGTGTGTAGTGAACTTTGCGGGGGAGAGGGTCCATAGCTTTCATCCAGTTTTCACAAAAGAAGAGGGGAGGGATAAAAGCGTAAGAAGCCACTTAGTTGGTGCAGAGTGTTTTAAGCAAGAATATGCACAGCAGTTGCTGCTGACTGTCTACCCAAAGTCAATTCTCTCTTCTTTCTTTCTATTTGGAATCCCAAGTATATTTGGAAGCCAATGGGCTCAGTTAAAAATAGTCACGTCCCTTTCAGCTAGAAATGGCCAGGTGACCTATGAACAAGGAGATATAGGCAGAAGTCTCTGGAACAGGCTTCTGCAAAAATATTTTTAAAAGGCGAGCCCCTGCTGATCTTTGCTTTTCCTGGCACCTTCTGACCTTGGCCCTTTTTTCTGGCTGGAACATGGAAATGATAAGCGTAGGTGGAGCAGCTGTCCTGCAATCCTGAGAGTGAAAACCACAGAGTTTCCTCCTGGGATGTAGAAAGCTAGAAAGGGCGTCATTCCCATCACAAGAGAAAGCCAGCTAGTATACAAAATCGTAACTTTTCTTGAGCTTATTAGAGAGCTAAGGTTCAGGAATACTACCCAGCCTGGGAGCTAAGGAAAGACAGACAGATCTAAGGAGAGGTGGGACACGGGGCTGGCCTGCAGGTGGCAGGGCATGTGAGGAACGTGGATCCCAACAGGTAAGAAGAATTCAGCAAAAACTCAATAATTTTCAAAAGGCCTGTGTGGGCTAGCATGGGAACGTAGAACCGCAGTGACACACAAGAGGAGTTTTCCCCTACTTCCAGCCTCTTGCCTCTGAGCTCCCAGCAGGTACACAGAAGAAAGATCGGAAGCAGGTAGGAGAATGGAGAAAGCCTCAGCACACACCTGGAGGAGTTAGTGGCCACCCTGTGCAAAGGCACAAAGCCCTGCCTAGAACTTCTCACTGAGAAACAAAGTCCTTATGTCACTGCCAACACCAGGGCACAGGGGAGAACCTCCACTGAGGGAAGAAACAGACCTCTAACCTCAGGGCAAGGGCAGAAACTTTCCTAGGCTCAGATCATGAAAGATCTCTTTCTACTGGGAGAGGGGCAGGACCGCTGGGAAACCACTCCAAGACACAGGGACACAGGGACCACCTATGACTGAGGTTGGACCAGAAACATAATTTCCACTGCCCTCCCCCCCACCAGGCTAGCAAAACCAGCACTCTAGCATTGGGAGTGTGCAAGAGTGTGAGAAAAACACTCTCTGACATTCTGGCACCCAAGAAAGGCCTAAAACTGAAAGTAGGGCAGAAATAATGAGAAAAACCCACTGCCAAACCAAACCCCACCCCAAAGGCAACATTACGCCAGAGGAATTTGAAGCCAGTAGTGTACTGAAGGTAACCACAGCAACAGAAGCCAAACTCAGCTCCACTCCTGACTAGACTGACATCACATACACGCACACACACACGCATATGTATACACATGCATGCACACACATGCAAAGACATACATGCATATATGCACACACGCACACAGAAAGACACATCACACACATATCATATACATGCCACACATGTACATATCTCATATATATACACGTGTGCACATTACACACATGCATGCAGACATGTACACACATATTACACAGAGACACATGCACATGCAAGAGACACACATCACACATATACATATGACACACCTATGCACACATGTACACATTACATGTGTGCTCAGACATACATGCATGCCCATACACAGACACACATACACACGCACATATGCATGCACACTAAGATACACATCACGCACATATACTCACATCACACACATGTACACACAGACACATATGCCCACACACACATGCACACAGAGACACATATAACACACACAGACATGCATGCACATATACACATGAAAACATGCGTGCATCACACATATTTACACATATATCATGCACACACCTGCACATATAACACGCATATACATGCAGACATACATGCACATATGCACACACATGCACAGAGACCTTTGCTCACACATACACACTTCACACGTGCACATACACACATGCATGCACACACATGCACACATACATTATACACAGACACATGCCCATAGACACAGGCACACAGTACACCATATGCTATACACATATCACACACATGCACATTCATACATGTACACACACATGCATGCCACTCACATACACACAGTCACACATGAACAGACACACATGCATACACAGACAAATGTGCACACATGCACATCCACACATACATGTATGCGCATACAAACACACATTAACAACCTAGCAGGAAAGAGTGGTGCCCATTTCCTGGAATAAATACTACTTACCTCTGTTTCCAGTGTCTTACACATGATGCCCAGCATTCACTCTAAAATTATGACCCACACAAAAGGAAGAAAAAACAACCCACTGTCAAGAAACAAAGAAATCAAAACTATAATACAGGAAATTTTAAATAACTATGATTAATATGTTATGCACTTTACTGCAAAATGGTGACAACCCTCACAAGCAACGGGGAGTTTCTGCAGAGAGATGTAACTTACATGAAAAAGTCAAATGGAAATGCTATCACTAAAAACAAAACAAAATAGGTAACAGATGAAACATTTCTTTGAGTTCATCAGAGGACTCAACACAGGCAAGGAATGAATCAGTGAACTTTATGATAGGTCCATTAAAATTATCCAAACTGAAACACAAAGCAAAAAAAGATATTTTTAAAAAAGAGTATGAAAAAGCAATGTCACAATATCAAATAATCTAACATATGTGTAATTGGAATTCCAGACATAGAGGTGAAAAATGAAGCAGAAAACAATGTTTGAAGACATAAAGGCCAAGAATTTAAAAAAGAAAGAAAGAAAGGAAGGAAGGAAGGAAGGAAGGAAGGAAGGAAGGAAGGAAGGAAGGAAGGAAGGAAAAAGACATTCAACCACAGACCCAAGAAGCTCAGACCATCACAAGCTGGATCAATACAAAACACATACACACACACCCCTAGACACATAATCACCCAACTGCTAAAAATCACAGGTAAAAGAAATCACGAGGGCAGCAAGAGGAAAAGCACATATGGCATACAGAGGAGCAAAGATAAGAACTGCAGTAGAGTTTCTTATCAAGAACCATGTGCAGAACCAAAGGACAGCGTAGTAAAATAGCTGAAGTGATGTCAGGGAGGGGTGGGAGGCGGGACCTGTCAGCCCAGGATTCTATACCCAGAGAAAATAGCTTTCAAAAATGAAGAGGCGGTCTGGGAATAAGGGGGAGTGGGAGTAACTGCTAATGCCCACAGGGTTTCTTTTGGGAGTGATGAAAATGTTCTGAAATTAGATAGTGGTGATGGCTGCACCTTGTGAATATACTAAAAACCTCTGAACTTTATACTTGAAAAAAGCAAACTTTATTATATGTGAATTATATCTCAATTAAAAGAGAGAGAGAAATAAACACTTTTTCAAATGGAAACTGAAATACCACCAGACCAGAACTACAAGACATGTAAAGGAAGTTCTTTAGGCAGAACAATGTGACATTAAACAGAAACTTGGATTTACACAAAGAAATGAAGATACCCAGAAATGGTTAAAATATGAAAGACTTTTTTTCTTATTTTTAATTGCTATAAAAAGAAAATTGGCCATCTAAAGAAAAGAGAGTAGAACGTGTGGTGGATTGATAGCATATGTGAAAGTAAAATGTATGACAAAAATATGATGAAAAGTGGGAGGGAGGAAGTAGGAGGATGCTGCTGTGTGGTGCTCCCGCCACGCGTAGAGGGGAACAATGTTTTTGGAAAGTGATCTGTGACTAATTAAGAGATCTATCCTATGACGACCACGAAAAGAAAAATTGATAAGCCTCAGGACAATCACTGGAAAAATGTTATAGAGGTATAAATAATAAGCCAATAATAGACATAAAAAGGAATCACAAATTCTGAATTAATCCAAAAGCAGATGAACAAAAGGGCAAAGGGATTTCAAAGGACAGAGGGAACAAACAGAAAATAATTGCAAAAATAGCAGATTTCGTTCCAATCCTATCATTCATTGCATTGAATGTAAATGATCTGAGCACACCAAATAAAAGACAGAGATGCCCCAATGGAATAAAATAGAAACATCCAACTGTAGACTGTCTACAAGAAACTCATTTTAAATATAAACATATACCTAGGTTAAAAGTAAAAGTAGTAAGGTCGACTGGCCAGCTGCAAAAAAAAAATAGAAGGAAAAGAAATACCACGTAAACACTAAACAAAAGAAAACTGGAGTGGCTATATTATCAAAGTAGACTTCTGAACAAGGGATATTACCAGAGATAAAAAGGATCATTCCATAAGGATAAAGGAATGGATCTACCAACAGCACAACAATCCTACATTGGTATGCATCTGACAAAAGAACTACAAAGTGCATGACCAAAACTGCTGTAACTGAAAGAAGAAATAGACAAATCCAGTTATATCTGGAGACTCATCTCTCAGTAATCAATAAAATAAGCAGACAGAAAATCACTAAGGCTATAGAAGACCTGACCAACACTATCAACAAACTGGGCTTGATGAATGTTCATAGAACACTTCACCCAACAACAGAGAAATGACATCCTTTTTAAGTGCCCATAAAACACTTACTGAAACAGACCATGCTGTCATATACCCATAAAACAAACCTCAGCAGATATAAAATATTGAAATCAAATAAGGTAAATTCTCTAATCACAATGGAGTTGAACTAGATATCAAAATAGAAGAAAGATGTCTGAATTTGCAGTGATGAAAATGTTCTAATAGATTATGGTGATTGTTATATGACTGTCAATTCACTGAAAAACATTGAATTGTACACTTTAAATGGGTGAACTTTATAGTATATAAATTGCTAGAACTAATAAGTGAGTTTAGCATGGTCATAGAAATAAGGTTGCCATGAAAAAATTAATTTTATTTTGAAATACTAGCAATGAATGGAAATTAAAATATTAGAAATATGATTTATAATAGCACCAAAAAATGGAATACTTTCCTTTTTAGGGAAATTTTTTGGTATGTTGGGCCTATTCTATATTTTGTTATGGTCATGATTATATGTGTTAGTCAAAACTCATAGATCTGTACTTTAGAAAGATTTCTTCTGTGCATAAATAACACCTAAATAAACCTGCCCCCCAAATCCCATAAGCTAAGAATGGCAAAGCTAAAGAGGAGTTTGGGCCCTTGGTGACATCACAGAATGCCAGTTTTGCCCTCTCTTTGGCTAAGCCACTGGGGTCTAGTTTCTGTTACATTTGCTTGAAAATAATTTCTAGGGGATACAGGGAGCTCATTTGGGCCTCATCTTGGTTACACATCTTAGAGAGTTTCTCAGTCCAGAGTGACTTTTCTACTTTGCCTCTGAACTCAGCCACTCGGACAGTCATGGGTCATTACATATGAGTCCATTTTCATTTTCACCTACCTGCAACTGAGGAATGAACAACTCTAGCTATTAAAAGATGGGTTCTTAATAGACACTAAAGTAATTGCCATCTGTCAACACTACCACCACCATCATCTGAGCAATTAACGTATCATCCAGCAAATAATATGATTTGCCATTGGGAAGCGAAATCAACGGCAGGGGAAAAGATAATCAACTAGCCTGCACCTTTTAGAAAATCATGCCAAGCCTCTTCCTGCAGCAAAGCGAGCAATTTATTAACACTTCACTCACTGTCTCAGTGAGTAACAATACCAAGCTCCATCAAAACCTTCAAAGACAGAATTTTATGTCAAAAGGCTGATTCTGGGGAAAGCCTAACCCACAAGAATTCTAATAATGAATTTCATGAAGACCCTATCAAAAAAGAGAGAGATATTGGGTTTGAAAATCAATTGAATTTCACCACAACTTTGTGATTCACTAGATACAACTTAAACTATAACAACAGAAAAGAATCCATCATAATACCCTTCCCCAAAACCTCCTCCTTTAAGACTGCCTCAATCAGGGTGCTCTCTGTTGCAAGTGACAGGAAATCCAACAGGCTTAAACAAAAGAGGGGGTGGGGAGAGTATGTTTTGAAAAGTCTAGAGGACAGTATGGCCATATTCAGAGCTCAGGGGATGGTGTCAGGAGTTTACTTTCTCTTTCTTAGTCTCCACTTACCTGCTGTTGGCTCCATTCTCTATCAGGCTGCCTCACTGTCACAAAACAGTGGCTTGAGCATCTTCCTGCACCCTTGCATCAGCACCAAATGTCCACTGCATCTTGTTGGTCATGTGCCCATCCCTGAACCAATCTCTATGGCTAGAGAAATGTGATGAGCTGATGGATGCAGCACTAAGTCAGGTGTTCAAGCCCTGGATCCTGGGGTACAGCCACATGCAGACAAGGACTGGTAGAAAATACAGTAGTCACTGATGCTCTTCAACAAATATCCCTAGTTCTACTTCCAGGCACATGCAAGGAGTGCATTTTCTACCCATTTGAAGTTAGCGTGACTATGTGTCTTGCTGTGTTCAAGGAAAGGCGAGCAGAAGAGCCATACACAAGAGCCAGCATACAAACCACCATGTTGCTTTTCACTGCCTCAGTGACTGTAGAAACATGTGAGTAGATGAAGCCTTCATTCAAGTGACTATCATGAGCCAAACCTCTCTGGCAGCCCAAGTTTTCCATGTAATGTGAGATAAAAAAAAAAAAAGATAAAATTTTGTTGTATTAAGCCACTAAGATGTTGGAACTGTTATTACTATAACATATATGAGGGTACTTCAAAAAGTTCATGGAAAAATAGAATTAAAAGATAATATGAATCCTTCCATGAACTTTTTGAACTATGCTCATACTAATATGTGCTAACTGGTACAGTGTGTAAGGAGTAGAATGAAAATCAGAGTCTGGGACTCAAAGAAGAGGAAAAGAATGTTGAGCAAGCAACCAGTTGACGTCCGCTCCGTAATGATGAGCTGCTACTTCTGTCTTCCATTCTTAGCCAGTGACCCCTCCATTCCTCTAGTTCCTTGGGTTCAAAACACCAGAATTGCCTTCCACAGCCTACTTTTCTTTACTGGAAAACTTCCAGTCAGTTGCCAGGTCTAATGGATTCCTCCTCCATATTCCACATCTCTCCTTTCCTTCTATACCTATAGTTTCTACCCTCTTCATCCATGACATGAACTCTTATAAATAACTCCCTCACCACCAGAGTAGACATGCATAGTTTCTGCAGAGGCAAAGTTGGTAAAAGTAAAAATCTCTATATTTATACAGCCTGGGCTCATATCCTTCCTCTATGATTTACTAATTGCCTGATGACTTTGGGCAAGTTACTTAACTCTCTGTGCCTCAGTTTCCTCATCCACGAAATGAATATAATAACAGTACCAACCTCATAAGCGTAAGTTATGTGTTAATATTATATAAATCTCATACAAATAGTACCTGGTACATAGTAAGTACTATATAACTGTGATGACAGTGATGATGATGAGGGTGGTAATGGTGATGATGGTGATGGCGGTGGCAGTGATGATGGTGATGATGATGATGGTGGTGGTGATGATGGTGATGATGATGATGGTGGTGGTGGTGATGATAAGGGTGGTGGTAATGGTGATGATGGTGATGATGATGATGGTGGTGGTGGTGATGATAAGGGTGGTGGTAATGGTGATGTTCATAATGTTCATGATGCTGCTGACCTGCTCAGCATCTGTTTTCCCTTCTACTGTTAATAAAATCCTTATTTTGGAGGATTCTTATTATTTTATCACTCTCATTTAGTCACACAAAAATATTTATTGGGTACCTACCACATGACAGGCACTATTTTAAATACTACGTGTTCCATCAGTGTATATAACAGGAAAAGATCCCTGTCTTTTAGGAGCTTAGAGTCTTAAGGGTGAACAGTATGCCAGGGAAAGAGTAGTGGTGGTAGTGGTAGAAGTGGCAGTATTTAAAGTAAATCAAATGTTTGGATGGGACCACACCACCTCCTGGTCAATGCCAGTCACAGGGATGTGCATATGACCCAGGACTAGCCAATGAGCATCCTCCCTGAGACTCAGGAGATAAAGGTACTTTATCCTGCTGACATTGCTAACCTCATAGGATGTAATACTCACATGGTTGTGGTCACTTTTGCCATTTCATGGGAGAAGCCTAATTATAAATAAAGCCAAAACAAAAGAAAGAATTGAAAGCTGAAGAGTGACAAATTCCTGACAACACTGTTTGGACCCCTACACCAAGTCATGCCTAAAGCCAGCTATTTATAGACTTTGCAGTTTTTCAGTTACATGAGCCAATAAATTTCTTTTTAAGTTGGTTTTAAATTAGTTACTTTACTTTCAACTGAAGAAGTCCTGCACAAGACAGGCTCTAATGGGTCTCCAGACCCCTGTTTTTCTGCTGTCATTTCATCCTTCACACAGCTAATAGTCTACAGCATGGATTTTATCTCAACCTCTTTTATAGGGATTTTTATGAATGGATTTCTACATAGAAATGTCTTAAAAGACAAGTCACCTGGGTGGTTTCTCTACATTATGACTTTAAAGATTCAGTATGCTCCCTTCTGTGTGGAAAAGCATCATTCCACATTGTTTGCCTTATATAGTGGTGCTTTGGGCAGCATTTGTAAATATAACTGCAAATTAGGCCTTTAAAAGACAAAACTTGCCTGTTTCCATCTCCATTTTTCTTCATCTCCACTGCCAACATCCTAATCCAATCCACATCACCTCTCATCTAGAGGATGGCACCAGCCACTTAATTAGTTTCCCTGCTTTCTCTCTTGCCTCCAATAATCCATTCTCCAGACATTAGCCAGAATGATCTTATGAAATCTAAATAAGGACATGTGACTACGGCTAAAAACTTTCAAAAGCTTACCTTCACATCTTAAATGAAATGTAAAATCCTTACTATGACCTATAAAATGTTTACACAATCTGGCCCCTTCCTCTGACTTAATCAGCCATCATCTCTTACCATCTCTAACTTGCTCACTGCTATAGACTGAATGGGTTCCTCCAAAATTCACAGGTTGAAGCCCTAGACCCCAATGTCATGATATTAGGAAGTGTGGCTCTGGGAAATAAGGGTGTAGCCCTCATGAATGGGATTAGCTCCCTTATAAGGAGACACATGAGGGAGATGATCTCTCTCTGCCATGTGAGGAGATAATAAGAAGGCATCTTTCTGTAAATCATAAACAGAGCCCTCACCAGAAACCAACCATGCTGGCACCCTGATCTCAGACCTCCCAGCCTCCAGAACTGTGAGAAATAAATTTCTGTTGTTTAAGCCACCCAATCTATTATACTTTTTTATAGCAGCCCACATTGACTAAGACACTCACCAGAATTTAAAGTGCTGCCCTTTATTCTCTTCCTCACCATGGACATTTCCACTTCAAGGACTTTGCCTATCTTGTTCCCTCTGTCTGGGATCCTCTTTTTTTATCCGTGTTACTCAAGTTTTAGATCAGTTGCTACTTTCTCAGAGAGAATATTCTGTGACCATATTCCAACAATAAGATGATATAGTTGCTGAGATTACCTAACAAAGACTTTAAAACAGCTATTATGAAAATTCTCATGAGCATTTGTGAACACCCCTGAAACAAAAGTTAAAATAGAAAATAGAAAACAAAGTAGAAAGATCTCTATGATTAAAATTAATTCTGCATTTAGTCTCATTTGTTTTCACAACATCAACTGTAATTGTTATATATATATATACATATATATATGTAAATTCTGCATTTAGTCTCATTTGTTTTCACAACATCAACTGTAATTGTTATATATATATATATATATATATATATACACATATATATATATGTATATATATATATTACACTTTTGTGTGTAATATATATATATATACATATATATATGTATATATATATATATTACACACAAAAATATATATTACACACAAAAATACATATTACACACATACATATACATATATACAAATATATACATACATATAAAAGAAATGAAAAATATATAGAAAAATCAAGTGGGAAAATGAGAAATACAATACCTAAATAAAAAATTTACTATTGAACTTGAAGACATGTCAATAAAGATTAAGCAATTTGAACAAAAGAGAGAAAAA
Source organism: Galeopterus variegatus (assembly GCF_000696425.1). Lineage (NCBI taxonomy): Eukaryota > Metazoa > Chordata > Mammalia > Dermoptera > Cynocephalidae > Galeopterus > Galeopterus variegatus. Next base: position 66,653 of record NW_007732330.1, on the reverse strand, counting down.
ATTAAAAGAGAAATAGAACAGAGTCTCAGGGACCTGTAGGACAACAATCAATATCCCAGATGAGGAGGAGAATAGTGTAGTGCTAAAAAAAATTGTTGGATAAATAATGACTATAAACTTTACAAGTCTGATGAAAGACATAAACCTACATAGTCAAAACCCAAACAGAATAAAGCCAAAGAAATTCATGCCTAGAAAACTGCTGTAAACTAAAGGCAAAGAAAAAATATTTACCTTTTTGTCTTTTTTTTTTTTTCGTGTCCGGCAATGGATCGCAACCCTCAGTGTCGCACCTGTACCGGAATGGGACCGGCAACAGGATCGCAACCCTCAGTGCTGCACCCGCACCTCGCTCAGCCAGTGAGCGGGAACCGGTCTGTATGTGGGATCCGAACCCTCGGCGGGAGTGCAGCCGCGCTCCCAAGCGGCGCACTGTAGCAGTGTGTCACCGGGCCGGCCCAGAAAAAATATTTAAAGCAAAGAAAAAGAACACACTACCTAAAGGTAAGCAACTATCAAAAATAACTGAAAATCTCTCCTCTGAAAGACAGAAAGAGGCAAGAAAAAACATTTTTCAACAGTGAAAAGAAAAGAAAAGAACTGTCAACCCAGAATTCCATATCCAGCAAAAATATCCTTCAGAATGATGATGAAATCAAGACATTTTCAGATGAAGAAATACTAAGAAAATTTATATTCAGCAGACTAGCTCTAAAGAAGTGCTAACAAAAGTGCTTTAGATAGGAGAGATATGATACCAAGAAAGAAACATGGAACCTCAGGAACAGAGAAAGAGCAACAGAAAATGGTAGATATCTGGGTAAATATAATAGACTTTTCTTCTCCTATGGGGTTATTTTAAACATGTTTGACAGTTGAAAGAAAAAGTATATAACATTGTCTGATGGGGGGTTTAATAAATAAATAAAAATGTAATATGTATAATATGTCTGATGGGATTTTACATAAATATAATATGTAAGACAGCTATCACATAAAGAGAGGAGGAAAAAGAGACCTACAGAGTGACAAGATTTCTACATTCAAATTGAAGTAGAAAATATTGATTTTAATTAGACCATGAAAAGTTAAGAATGTATTTTATAATACCTAGATCACTAAAATTTATACAAAGAGATAGTCAAAAACAAAATAATAAATTTTTAAATGAAATACTAAAATATTACAATAAGCCAAAACAAATTAGGAAAGGGGAAACAGAGAAAGAAAAAGTGGAACAAATGGCCCCACAAATAATGGAAAAAATGATACGCATAAATCCAAAATTATTAGTGATTAAATTCAGTACAACACCAATTAAAAGACAAATTGTCAGGTTGGATTTTATATAATGACCTAAGTATATGCTGTCTACAAAAAACTCACTTCAAACTAATGATATGGGTAAGTTAAAAGTAAGAGAATGAAAAAAGATACACCATGCAAACACTAATAAAAAAACTTGGCTGGTTACCTTAATATCAGACAAGATAGACTTTAGAACAAAGTAAATTACCAAAGATAAAAAGGGATAATACATATAGAAGAGTCAATTCACCAAGAAGGCATAACAATACTAAATGTATATGCACCTAACAACAGAGCTTCAAAACACATGAAGAAAAACTGACAATATTGAAAGGAGAAATAGGCAAATCCATAATTAGAATTACAGACTTCAACATTTCTCTCTCAGTAACTGTGATGTTTAATTTTATCTGTCAACTTGACTGGGGTAAGGTATGCTCAGATAGCTTGTAAAACATTATTTCTGGGTGTGGCTGTATGTTTTGGGAAGACATTAGCATTTCAATCAGTAGACTGAATAAAGAAGATCTGCCCTCATTCATGTGGGTGGACATCATCCAATACATTAAGGTCAAGGGCCTAAATAGAACAAAAAGGTGAAGGAAAAGGGAACTTTGTCTCTCTTCTTAAGCCAGAACATCCACCATCTCCTGCTTTCAAATGTGGGAGCTCCTGGATCTTGGGCCTTCAGACCCACGACTTACTCCAGTAGCCTCCCGAGTTCTCAGGCCTTTGGATTCAAACTGGGAGTTATACTTTTGTCTTTCCTGATGCTCAGGCCTTCAAACTAAATTACGCCACATGTTTTCCTGATTCTCCAGTTTGATGATGTTAGATTGTGGGATTTCTCAGCCTCCATGATCACATAAGCCAATTCCCATATCAATCTCTCTCAGATAGACAGATAGATAGATATCTTATTTCTTCTGTTTTTCTGGAGAATCCTGACTAATACAGTAATAGATAAAATTAGGAAACAAAAAATTAGCAAGGGGGAGCTTCTGGTCAAGATGGCAGAATAGATGGTCCCCAGCATCACTTTCTCCCATAAATCAACCAATTTACAACTATTAAAAAGCAACAACAGCCAAGCTGGAGCTGCTAGAGTTCAGGGGAAGAGGAGGAGAGACCTACAGAGTGCATGAAGGTGGGAGAAGTCATGATGAGAGAAAGAAAAAAACCACTGTGACCATTTTGTGCCACGGCCACTTTAAGGCTAGAGCTTCTGAGCACATGGAGTAGGAGCCAACAAAAAGCCACAGCTGTGCCCTTCAGATGAAGTTGCTTGAAGGTGGCAGGGGAGAAGAGAGCCTTGGTGGCCCCTAGGCCAGCAGTACCACCAACAGGGTTCCTGTGGACTCACATAAGACTAAGGAGCCACAACAATGGAGAAAAAGAGGGAAAAAAAGGAGCCACTCAGAGGCTGGTGAGTCATCACAAGGGACCAGAGCACAGCCCATCCCATGGGAAGTGTTTGGGGCATGGGCAGTGGGGGAGATGGGCCCACTGGGGGAATGCTGAGGCACAGCAAGGATAGCTGATCTGCCCCCCAATCAGCATGGGGCCACTCAGAGGACACTGGTCAGGAATATAGAATTGCAAGGGGTACAGTTTGATGAAAAGACTCAGGCCCAGACCAGTGTTTCTATACAACCCAGGTGCACCAGATTACAGCAGATCTTGAAGTACCTATAAAGTCAACCATTAAAACCTGAGCTACACAAAAAGCCTTCCCTAGGGAATCAGCAGCAAAGCAGCAATGTAGCTCAAGTACTGGTTCCCACAGGAAGTCCCCTCATTTTAGAGGTAGCAAAGGACAACAAATTAGTTCCAGTGAAGAGTTTAAGAGGTGGAAACAGCAAACAATTCAACACAGAACTGAAAGAAAAAACAAAATACCCACAACCCAAGACAAAGTTTGATAACTAGTAAAGGTCTCATTTCACCAAAGAACACCTATACCACCTAGAAGGACTGGAAGTCACCTGGGCTACCAAGCCAGGAAGGAGGGAGGGCTGGGGGCCTCAGCCATGCCCCACAACATCTGTAACCAGTCCCTAGGATGGGGGCTAAGGGCCTTGGCCACACCACCCCAACAACTGCAACCACCCCAGCAATGACCACGTAGCTCATCCTGGGCTCTCCCTAGCTGGGGCAGCAGGAGGCCGAGGGCCTCATCCACATCCCCCCTCCACATGAGCAACCAGCCCAGCAGTGATCACCAGTCTTTTGTAGGAGGCACCCTGGGCTCTCCTGAGCTAGGGCAGCAGGGGGCCTAGGGCCTCATCCAAGCTCCCTGCCCCCTCTGTACAAGCAACCAGCCCGGTGATGACCAGCAAGTCTCAGCAAGAAGGACCCCAGGTTCCTGAGCTGGGGTGGTGGTGGGTGAGGGCTATTGCCACACCCCCTTGACATCTGCACCCAGCCTGGCAATAACCAAGCCACTGCTGGAAGCCCACTGGTCTCCCCTATGGGAATGTGGGGATTGCCACAGGCCTCAATCCCACCCCTCCTCCTTCCTCATTCTTCCATCCCATTTCCTTCCCCTTTCCCTTCTCCCTCTCCCTCCCAACTGCTCTACAACAGCATCATAGAATGTAAAAAAAGAGTATTAATAAAATAAAATTTAAAAATTAGCAAGGGGTTGAGAAGAAATGAACAGCATGATCAACCATCTGGATCTAATTGACATTTATGGAACACTCCACCCAACAACGGCAGAATACACATTCTTCTCAAATGCACATGAAAACATTTACCAAAATAGACCATATCCTAGGCTATAAAACAAATCTTAATCAATTTAAAAGAAGTGAAATCACAGAAAATATGTATGCTCTCTGGACATAATAAAATTGAATGAAAAATCAGTAATAGAAAAACAAGTGGTAAGTCTCCATTCATTTGGCTATTAAAAAACATACTCCTATCTAATCCATAGATAAAAGAGGAACTCTCAAGGGAAATTAGAAACTATTTTGAACTGAGTGAAAATGAAAATACAGCATATGAAAACATGTGGGGTATAGCTAAAGCAGTGCTTAGAGGGAAATTTATAGCATTGAATGCTTATATTAGAAAAGAAGAAAAGTCTCAAATCAATAATCTAAGCTTCCATGATAGGAAAATATAGTGCAAAATAAACCTAAATCAAGCAGAAGGAATGAAATTAGTTTCATTAAGTTATTGCATGTCACCAAAGGTTTCTGAGCAGGAAAATTGTTGCAGATATTAAGGTATCTCAACAACTTCCCTGCTTAGAAATCTTCAGTGACATATAATTACTCACAAAAGAGAATGATTACTAATATGTCCCTCCCTAGTATGGTTTCACATAACTTCCCGATTTTATCAACTTCTCCTTCCTGTTTTCCCAACCAAACTGTCAATATTTCAACTACTGTCAACCACTCAACCTCCTCTGTTCATGTGGCCCCACTTGGCACCTCCTTGCCCATCTTCATCTTAAATTCAAACTCTACCAACCTTAAAATAAAATGCCACCACCCTAAGTCCTACATACTGAATACTTAATATTAAGACGATGCTTCATATGTGCTACATGCATCACTTTATGTAATATTTATGATAATTCTATGAGTTAGGTACAATAGTTCCTATATTTTAAGAAAACTGAGGCACAGAACTATTACATAACTTGCCAAAGGGCACACAGGTAATGAAAAGGGAAGCAGGTCATTGAACCCAGACTGTATCCTGAACCATGTCATGCTTCTGCCTCCCTCGTCTGAACTTCCAAAGTGCAATGTCTACACATTTCTTCTGGCACTTATTAAGTTTTGCCTTAATTTTGAGTCTTTGCATCCTTATCTCAATTCCCTTAATAAATTATTGATTCTCAGAGCACAAAGGTTAGGCCATATCAACTTTCTATTGAATTAAATTTAGCCTAATATATATTCATGGATGGAGGAGGGAAGGAAGGACACCATAGCCGTGGGCCAGTGCTCTGAGTGCTCTGGAATACAGAGTGATGGGGGTTGACCCTAATGTAGTCGAGAACATTCCCTGAGCTTGCCCCAAATTCTGGAGATCTTACATCATGAGACTGTGCTCAGCACCAGTCTTTCTTCTTGGAACCTATGCTCCCTCCCCACAGAAAAACTTTTTTAAAAAATACATCTGTACCCCGTAGAAGCTTTAGCTAATGCTGGGTAGCAGAGGGTAAGAGACAACCTACACACATCACCCCACAATCCATCCACTTAGCAGACCCTGCATGCATAGGCCCCGTTCTCTGCAGTCACCTACTACTACCTTTCCAGAGGACACATCTATTAAATGTATTCGATATTAAATATTGATTAAGCATCTGCTGCATACCAGATACTCTTCATGGAACTGAGGACAGAGCAGTGAGCAAGAAAAGCAAGGTGTCTGCCCCCAAGGAACTTACAGTCTAGTGGGGGAGGGGAACGTAACAAATAAGTGATCAACAACAACAAACAACAGTGAAATTAAAGATCATGGTAAGTGCTTTAAATAAAATGAAACATGGTTTGGTGTCTGTGACTGGGGGAGGGAAGGCTGTGCTGAACAGGTGGTATCTGAACTGAGCATGCCAGATGAAGAGACCATCAAATCCCTTGGTGTTTGTGAGAATTAGAACAGCCGAAGTGGCTAAACCACAGTGGCCAAGGGAGGATGCTCAGAAGCTTGGAGGTAGCCAGGGGCCAGCCCAAGAATAGCCCTATAGATCACGGAAGGAAGACTGGACTGGATCCAGGTGTAATGGAAGCCCCTGGAAGGCTTGCAAGAGGACAGTGCATTAGCTAATGGATATGTTCAGGAGATTGCTCTGGCAGCGGTACAGATACAAATTGCAGGGGAGGAGCAGGGCAACCCTGGAAGCAGGAAGTCTAATTTAGAAGATTTGAGGACATCTGGCCAAGAGGTGATGGTGGCGTGGACTAGGGAAAAGGAATGCAGAGATGTGGGTAAATTCAGGTTATATTTTTGGAAACAAAGCTGTTAAGACTTAAAGATGGACCAGATGAGGCTGAGGAGAGAATCTGGGGTGTCAGCACTGACTCCTAGGTTGGAGGTGATGCAGTTGAATAAGGTCAAAGAGGCTGAACAGGAACTGGGTGGTGGCAATCGGGGGTTGGAATCAAGAGGAAGGAGGTCCTGAGCCCACCAGAAATTCAAAATTAAAGAGGTGACCAGATTCCAAGGAGACCCTGCTCCCCCTCTGCCTGTGTGGGCCTTGATGGTGCCTGCTGTGAGTCCTTTAGGGCAGATTGGACATCTTAACCCTGCAGCCACATTGCAAGCCTACAGGAATGTCCTGGACTCTGGGGAGACCCCCTAGGTGTAGTGATAAGAGCATAAAATAGGGACGTCATTCTGTGAAACTGCTTAACACCCGAGATCAGAGGGCAGTTCTGCTGTGAGGCAGAGGAAGGAGCTGGGACCCCCCCACCCCCCGAGAGGTCCTGGGATCCTCCCCTCTTCAGCTTGAACCTTGTTTTACAGTTCCCTGGTCTATTGCACATCATGGGCTATGAGAGTTCCTGAGAACTCACACACTGCCCACAAGAACCAGTTCAGAAGCTGCTTGCACAACAAAAAGTGTCCTTGTTTACCTTCCGGTTTGTAATTTAAAGGAGGTAGAAATGTCCACTTCTAAGGTGCCTTTGTCTCCACTTCAGGGGGGATGCCTTCCCTGGCCCCACGAGTTGTTAACAAAGGAGCCTTTTCCTTCTCCCGTAGACATTTCCTCAGCATCTTTTCTCTGGGGCTCACCCGTTATTTGTTTGTTTTCAGTGTGGTGTTTTGCTAAGTGTCCATGGAATGTGCCTCTCCTGCCAATCGAGCTGGACGAGAATGGGGAAGGAGGCAGCCACAGTGCAGTCAATTCCTTAAAAGTCACTTTTTAGAAAGCGAGGAAGCACCCTCTCAGTTTCTCCTTCTCTCTCATCTCTGCCTTATCTTGCCAGAATAAAAGGTTCCTCCCTACCTCTGCGTCCCAAGAGCACGGTGAGACCCAGTGTCAACCTCAGAGCCCTCAAAGCCCAGCCAAACTGTTCTTTGATGACATCACATGGAGTCACTAGGTTAGATGCTATTTTGGCTACTGGACATGACAAAAGGGGAGCCAGAGGGTGAACTTACTGAAATGCTCCCTTTCTGGCTGACGGAAACCTCATCAGGTTTTTAAATCTTTTGCTTTTTCCCAAAGAAGATCATCCGTAGTTTCATTTTTTAAAAGAAAAAAAAAAATCTTTTTACTCACAGGTTAGTTGATAATATAGCTAAGAGATCCCTGTGCATCTCTGATCCTAAAATATTTAGTACTACTGGAAGAGAATAGTTTTACAAACTTCCCAGCTGTTAGACTTCATTTCCAGTCTGCCTCGCTTCCCATAAAGACTTACAACCCACTAAAAATTCCAGAGGAGTAGGGTTATCTCACTGTGTTGTTATAGTGACAAATGCTATTGATGGTTTAATGGGTCTAATACTTCTCTCATTAGGAAGGGAATAAAAAAGATGCTATAACAGGGGTGGTTTTGTGGTGAGGGCTTTGTGTGGGGGAGCCTGGGCTGGAGGAACGAGGGCTCCTGCGGTGTATTTGCAGACTTGGGGCAGAGGGAGGAAGCTGGGGAAACAAGAGGCGCGTAAGAGCCAATGACCAAACTTCGGAAAGAGGGCTCCATGCCCAAGCCTGGGGGCGGGAAAACAGAAAACGCGTGGGAACTGATGAGTGATGTCAAGTACTTGGTATTTTCTACATTTTCCAGAGGATGACAACCTAGATTGTGGAACTGAGATACCTAAGTAGCTCATGTTTCTGTGTCAAAATTATTTTATTTATTTCCTTGACCCTAAATGTTGGATGTCTATAAAGTGCACTTAAGAAATTATCTAACTCAGAATGTGAGGAGTTTTGGAAATACCAAGATTTTTGCCCTGAATTCATCTCTTTGCCTCACACTTACCAATTCCAAGTTGCTCCACATCACTGAAGAAAAATGTGCCGTGCATGCAGTCATTAAAGATCATGTTTCCTGAACCCTGAATGCCAAGCCTGATTGCTTGCGTGTTACTTTAAGCTAGTTTACAGCTGTTATTAATATTAATATGCGGGCTGCATGGGTGTCATTTGTACGTCCTGTCTCTTTCTGTCCCTTAATCTGATTGTTTCTAAAATGGCAGGGACTGTCCTTTCTTTTATTTTCTTTGCACATGTGCTCAGAGAGTACTAGACATGGAGTATGCCGAGTAATGATTGTAAATGAGTAAAATAATAGTTTATAATCTATTTAAATTAATGATAATTCACCACTGAAAAGCATATTCTTCTGAGAGTATTTGGTTTAGGTTCCAAATCACATTCTGTGTCAGGAAGTGATGTTTTGGCCAAAGTGAATTTGAGAACTGTGGCTCCCAATCTATACACTGACAATTTCAGGAAAACCTTTGCAAAATTGTTTGTAAGGATCAGAATAAAATACTTCTAAGGAGTATGAAGCACTGGGAAGGATGGGGTGTGTGTGTTTGTGTATGAGAGAAAAAGAGAGAGATGAACCATTGATTATAAACCAGCAAAGCAAATTGGCATTTACTGTACAGACTGCCAAACATCTTATTCAGACCTAGAGGAACAGCCATTAAATAATCGGGAGAGAGAACCTCTGCATGTAGCTCTGCTTCAAAATTGTTATTGCATCTATAACCCACCTTGTTTTCCTTTGAGTAGAAAAATAACCTAGAAGCTGTGCATCTTCCAAACTGAAAATCCAGAGGACCTGAATATCCAAGACACAGAAGAGGCATTGGAATAATGAAGTTTTTTGTTTTGTCTTTTGTTTTGTTTTGTTTCCTCCCAGAGCTCATGTGCAGTTTAATTGTGGGAAGGCTCAGGGAGGATGGGGCGTTAAGAGCAGCATTTTTACCAAGTTGGTCTAAAAATGAAACAGGATCTGAACATTGTCCCTACACTGACAGTTACAGTAAATTTCAAAATCTGAGCAGCAATTGGATTGTTTCTTGAAAAATGAACACAGACAGAGTCAGTGCTGGATGTGATCAGCAGGGTTGGAGGCTGGGCTGTTCTGCGCAGGCCCTGCATCAGGGGTGCAGCCGGGACACCCAGGTCTCGGGCTGTGGGCTCCACCACCTGACCCGGGAACCTCACTCCTTGGCGACTGGTCCTCCCCACGCCCTTTGCAGCAGATGGCAGGAGCCAGGCCTGGCCAAGGAGGGGTTCTGACCAGCAGGCCTGGGCAGCTGCCTGCCAGCAAATGCAGAAGGGACACAGCCTGCCCAGGCCCTGGTGATGTGCCCCCAAGAAGTCTGCTGGAATAATGAAGTTTTAATTTACTCTGAAAGATGAGAAAATATACCTGTAGTCATGGTAATTTTGAGATTTTTAATAACAAGCATATTTTTAGATTGCTCTTAGACTTTCGGTGTCTGAACTTCTCAGTCAGGCCTTCTACCCAATTGGTAGATGTCAGAGCATCCTCATCCCCATCCTGGTTGTCGTCTTCACAGTTCCCTCATTATTATGAGGACAACATCTTCATCCTCATCTTCATCCTCAAAGCAGACACTTACAGAGCAGCAGTCATGTGCCACCATGTTCCAAGTGTCCTCCTGTAGTAATTCGTTGAATCTTATGACAACCCTAGTGAGGTGTAAGTTTTTCTTAATAGCTACTTTGCAGATGAGGAAACTGAAGTCCAGAGAGGTGAAGTCGGTGTATGGGTAGAGAAATAAAGATTCAAACCCGGGGGGCTTACTCTAGCACCCAGGTTTTTAGTACCTTATACGGCTTATGCTCATATATGTCCTAAATATTCCAAGAGAAAAATATTTTATAAAACAGAGGGAGTCTGGCCGGTTAGCTCAGTTGGTTAGAACATGGTGTTTTTACACCAAGGTCAAGGGTTTGGATCCCTGCACTGGCCAGCTGCCAAAAAAATAAAATAATTTGAAAAAGAAATGTACATTTGTAAAGCTCACCGTTATCTTGATATTACGTTCTAGTCATACACGAGTACATAGTTATCACCACAACACACATAACTTGAAGTCACCTTTACCCCAATTTTCTCTCACACACACAACTCAGACGCACAGGCTCCCACTCACACACACCACTAAAAGGATTATTTTTTAAGTTTTTATGATTATTTCATGTGCGATAATTCAAGGACTTTGGAGACCTTCCCAGTCTCATAGTGTTTCCTCTCAAAAGGATGTTTCTTTCTTTAACCCATGGAAAAAACCTTCATAGTCCATCCTGGTGTGAGCCTTTTAACAATGTCCCTTCTCGTGGGCCACAATAATAAAGCATGGAAATAGGCCACCAATAAACCCAGCAGTACTGTCATTACAGAAAAGTACCACTCACACCTTGCTCTGCACATAAAGTCTGAGGCACCTTACAAAGAATTCCAAATTTGTGAGTCCATGTGGTCCCAGAAGACAAAATCAATGTGCAGTGAAAATGTTTTAAGAGCTTAGAGGACACTCCTTTTTTTTCTGTTTGAGGGGAAATAATGATGAAGTAGGGGCAATTAGATGTAAATTTTTGGCAAAAACTCAAGAATGATGAATACAGACAAGGAAACTTAAGTGTAATGAAGAGGCTCCATATGTCACTTTTCCAGACAGTTAAGCTAAAGTGATTGTAAAATGTGTTGCCAAATGGTTTATGCTACAGACAGGAATTATTGCTAGGGTTTTGGGGGGCTTTTTTTTTTGCCATGCTACCTAAGCCAAATATGAACTAATACACAAGGACACATAGTAATGGTGAATGCAGTCAAACAAGCAACGAGTTAAGCTATATACAAATCGTTGACTTTTTTCTTCTCTTTTGGTCTTTTGCAAGGTTGGAATGAATAGTGGAGAGGCAGAGCATATGGAAGCTCACAGAGGATGCCCAAACCAGAAAGAAACACAGGAAGATAGGGACAGAACCTGCCACAGAGGTCCTATCAGTCAGGCTTGTATCAGTTGCCACCCACTCGATGGAAGCAAGGGGATGGGGTGGTCCTGCTGGCTGCAGCTATGGCTGAACCTGGGGACTCATGATGGTGCCCTCCTTGACACTGGCCTTGTTCTCAGACCCTCCCCTTGACATGGAAAGATGCCAGCAGCTCCAGGCCCAGGCTTCCTCTGTAGCTTGTTGTAATTATGTCATGAGACCAGTTTTCTGATAAACATCATAGAGAAATTGTCATCGTTTTCCTGTCAGTTATCAAGGAGTGGGATAGAGAATAACAATTAGTTCATTCAAGCAAATGAACGTGCAGGAGAAAGAGGGGCCCTCACAGGGAAGAAGGCTGCCATTTTTTTCAAAAATGCAGATATCTAGAGGGAAATCCTCAAGACGATAAAAATTTTAGGAAGCTTAAATAAATTCAAGGTTACTTATTCCCAGGTAATAGAAGCCAGTTATCAAATTGTATGAATTCAAAAATGCAGATATCTAGAGGGAAATCCTCAAGACGATAAAAATTTTAGGAAGCTTAAACAAATTCAAGGTTACTTATTCCCAGGTAATAGAAGCCAGTTATCAAATTGTATGAATTTTTTTTTTTTTAAAGATGACCGGTAAGGGGATATTAACCCTTGGCTTGGTGTTGTCAGCACCACGCTCAGCCAGTGAGCAAACCGGCCATCCCTATATGGGATCCGAACCCGTGGCCTTGGTGTTATCAGCACCGCACTCTCCCGAATGAACCATGGGCTGGCCCCCAAATTGTATGAATTTGAGGCTCCAGAATTCCCCAAATGCTTTAGAAGTAGCTGAATAAACTGATGTACATTCATATTTTGCAAAACTGTATAGCAGTTAAAATAATGAATAAGATCTACAGGCACTAAAATGGGAGGGTCTCCAAGACATGTTACATTTTTTTAAAAAAAGTTATAGAACCATTAATATAATGTGATATCATTCCATAAAACACATACACACTATAGTTTTCCTCTGGGTGCATATACATATATGTAAAGGCACAGGGATAGTGCTGGAAGGCTAGTCAGCGAATTCAGGAGAGAAGATACCTCAGAAGAGTACAAGGAGGGTCCAGAAGTCCAAGAGACCTCCAATCTTGTTTGTAACATTTTATTTTATTTTATTTTATTTTTATTTTTTTTTTGAATTTTTATTTTGTCGATATACAATGTGTTTCATTATTATGGCCCATCACCGAAACCTCCCTCCCTCCTCCCTCTCCCCCCTCCCACCCAACGATGTCCTTTCCGTT
>NW_007732330.1:44014-53159 GCF_000696425.1 Galeopterus variegatus | reverse complement strand
TGTGTTGCTGTATTCTGTTTGCTAGTATTTTAGTGAGGATTTTTGCATCTATATTCATCAAGGATATCAGCCTGTAGTTTTCTTTTTTGGTTATATCTTTACCTGGTTTTGGTATCAGGATGATGTTGTTTGTAACATTTTCCATCTTTACAACAAAAATGTATCCTACCAGTGACTTAAGTAATTAAAGTCCTGTTTACAAAACTTTAGAACACATATTAAGGCTTCTCCCTTTAAGAACCAGCTGTGGCACTGTTTCCTACTATACATTCAATTCTTCGCTCATCTTTGGTTTTCTCAAATCTCTGTAATTCACCCTGACAACATTTGAGCATCTGATAGCAATGGCAGAAAAGCATCTTCTCCTCCCAAACCACCACGTACATCAAGCACATTCTTCCTCTCACTCGGAACCAGAAAGCAAAGAATATTCTTTACTAATTTAAAGACTTTAAAATAACAGACGAAAGAACACCCTAGTTCCAAAAGATCCTGACCTCTATTTACCTCTATATATAGCATGCTGTGAGTAACTGCTTGTTTGGGGGCGATGTCAGCTGCCTGTTGAGGCGGCTGCCTTGGTTAGTAAGAAACCAGCTTGTGTTTGGAAAACCACAGCCCTCGTGTTTCCTCGCCTCGTCAGCACGCGTTGGGATCAGCCGTCAGTCAGACACAGCCGTGAGGTGGTGCGCGTTTCCACTCTGACAGGCAGAGGCGCAGGATCGGCACAACGGATGATCTCAGACCCGAAAGACTCACAGTCTTGCTGGAAAGACAAAATGAAACCCGTGAGCTAGAGCGATGAGCACACATGAGATATGTGGTCAGCAGCCACAGGCCACTAGCAGCCAGCCCTAGGGCATGTGGAACTCCCTGTGAATTACCTGCAGGAGGAGGAACAACACCAGGGCAGTGGGGGTGGGTGATGGGTATTCTTATCTGCCTACAGATTAGAGTTCTGTGGAGGATTTCACCTGACAAATGCACCCCAGGACTTTGGTGGGATGACATTTGAATTATTCATTTATATGTCATTCCCTCATCTTCCCATCCTCTCCACATCTAACCGTGTACTTGTGCCGTGAGGGTCTTCACTCCCTGCCCCCAGTCCAGACACAAAGGCACCAGTCACCTGATGGGAAGCCAGATGAAGACTCAGCACCTGGCGTTATGCCTTTCTCTGAACTCCATGTTCGATGAGGCTGACCTTCACAGACGATATCTGCAAGGGATCTGCTGCTGTCTGTCTTCTGGCTAAATTCCCATGCAGCTCGGAGTCAGGCTTCTAAGGTGAGGGGCTGTCCAGCAAGGGCTGGGGTCTCTGAGAGGGGCATGTGGAGGCTGGTTCTGGGAATGCAGGAAGAAGCTGGGAAGCTCTGGGTAGAGAGCAGTTTCTGGGAGGAAGCCACCTCACGACAGTTGTAAATACCCAATAAGCACATGGACAATTGCTCAATGTATTAATCATTAGGAGAATTCAAATGAAAACCACAATGATTTCTCACTATCCACAGTGCACACACCTAGAATGGCTAAAAGTAAAACGACAGAGGACCCCAAATGTGGGCAAGGATATGGAGGAGTCAGAACAAACTCTCCTACATTGCTGGGTGTGTGACCATGCTACAGAGGACTAACAGGAAGAGAGGCAGTGGCTTCTGGGCCACCAAAAAGTCATCAACGTCTGCCCTAAAGGCTATACATGTATGTGAGGATCTTGAAAACATAGTCCTTTCTGCCAGGCAGAAATGAGCACTTCATTTTGCGAGATCTTCTGATTTTTATGGGGTTTTTTGAGAAGCCAGAAATCCAGAATTTTGTGTAAAACCTTTTGATTTTTCAACATTGACAATTCAAATATTCTGAAAAGATATATGCAGGCCAAATAAGGCTTAGGGACTACCAGTTTTCAATCTCTGTAAAGACAGAAGTATTGGCCCATTTTCAAAAGGGATTTGACAAAGAAAACAGTATCGACTGGGTTAAAAATGGTCTTAGTCCATTCGGACTGCTATAACAAAATGTCATAAACTGGATAGATTACAAACAACAAAAATTTATTTCTCACCATTCTAGAGTCTGGGAAGTCCAAGATCAAGGCATGGCAGATTCAGTGTCTGGTGCAGACCAGCTTCCTGGTTCATAGTCGACTGTCTTTTCTCTGTGTCCTCACATGACGGAAGGGGTGAGGCAACTCTCTGGAGCCTCTTTTATAAGGGCACTGACTCCATTCATGATGCTCCACCCTCACGACCTAATCACGTTCTAAAGCCCCCACCTCCTAACACCATTACCTTAGCAGTGAAGATTTCAACATATGAATTTTGGGGGGACACAAACATTCAGATGCTAACAAAGATCATTACAGATGTTTAATGCCCAAAGCAAAAACAGGCATTGCAACCTTGCCCCCACATTTCATTCTTATTATTAAATAATTGTTATTAGAGCTGAATATGGCTGTTCATCACTATAAATCAATGGATCTGTCTCAGATGCTTTTTGTAAGACCCATTAATATGGGGACCTTATAACCACTGTCCTGTCATCTTGCTGAGTAATAAAAAATGGTGTTCTGTGAACCTTAAAACATTCATTTTCAACTAGGAAAACAGAACTTTCAATGTGGGAAAAAAGACCATTTCTGCTTTTAGCTTTCCTGATAATTCTGCATTCCCTCGATGGTGTTCTGTGAACCTTAAAACATTCATTTTCAACTAGGAAAACAGAACTTTCAATGTGGAAAAAAAGACCATTTCTGCTTTTAGCTTTCCTGATAATTCTGCATTCCCTCGTGGTGTTAAATGTTGCTTAGGTTTATAATAAAAAGCAATAACCAGACAAATTCACCATCTTCAGCTAATATGGTTTCCTTCAAAATGCAATGTTTCTAAAGAAACAGATAAAAAAAAAAAAAAAGGCTTAACTGATCACTCTGTGTGAGGCAATTCCTTTCATATCTTTTTAAAAGTGATTACAGACAAATTCGCTTTGCCAAAAAAGCCAACGCCTAGTACACTTGTACTTTATTTTCCTGGCATCCTGCAGTTCCTTAATTTTTTTGCAATTAGGGTAATATTTGATGATAACAACTTCTCACATTTGAATCAGGTTATGTTTTCCCTTCTTCCTCCCTGTCTGGCCCCTCTAAACCATCCAGCATTTCCCAAAATTGCCTCTCCCAGGGGAAATTCAACCTATGACCCCTGCAGCTTATTTTTACTGCCTGTGGATTATTTTGACCCAAATTGTAGAATTTCATTCCATACCCTCTCAGTGCAAAATACAGTCGAGGCTAGAGCCAGGCGATGCTGAAGTTGGGTAGAGAAAGGAACGTGAGTGAGGCTGTGGAATAGATGAGACCTGGGTATGAATACTAGCTCTGCTGCTGTCTAGCTGAAAAAAAATCCCTTCACAGCCTGTTAATTGAGTTCTCTCATTTGTAAAATGGAAAGAGTATTTACTCCAAAGGGTAGTGCTAAGCATTGAGTGAGATTACTTTGCAAAGTGTCTAATGCATAAGGCCACTCAACAAATACTAGTGCCCACCCCTCTCTCCTCAAAGCTTAAGAAAGGACTAGATTCCTAAGATCCTCATCCAAACATGTTTAGCCCTAGGAGCAGAAGTTAACTGCTTTTATCTGCAGGAGCCAACCGTTGTCTCTTCCTATAAGCACCCCATGCCCATGACAAGGGTGTGGTTGCTTTGGCCATTGCATACCCTTCGGCTGCTGTATATCTCCCAGCATCCCCGGAAGGTGCATTGGCGAGTTCTGGGACTGACAGCAGAGATGGCACATGTCATCCATCCTCCCTGGCTCCCATGCAGCCCAGGGCTTTTATGATGCACTGGAGGCACCTGCACTCACTCTCTCTCTTTTCTGCTTGAAGGCAGAGGACTCTGAGACTTGATGGAGCTCATGTTGGAAGGGCCTGAATCCGTAAGTCACTGCACGGAAGGGGATCCGCCAACCAGGAAAACCTGAAGTCGACTCTTGAAGGCAGAGGACTCTGAGACTTGATGGAGCTCATGTTGGAAGGGCCTGAATCCGTAAGTCGCTGCACGGAAGGGGATCCGCCAACCAGGAAAACCTGAAGTCGACTCGTGCATGGAAAAGAAATAAGCTTTCATTGTGTTAAGCCCCTGAAATTTTTGGAGGAATTTGCAGTTGTGTGTAGACATTGTTGGAGACAATGTTTCTACCCACTCCAGAAGCTAAAGGGGATAATATCCTCTGTCTCCCGACTCTGGCACAGTTGGGGGTAAGCCCATGACTTGAGCCCTCTTCCTGGGATTCTGCATCTCAAATGAGTGAGGGACCATCTGCCCTCACATCACAGCCTCAGCTGTGAGTCCTGCTGTCCAGCCTCTCCAAGCTCCTCTGGTTGGTTCTATTTTCCAAGCCTGACCCTCCAGCCCCACAATGATTCTGTGAACACCAACATCCTTTGAAAATTTTCCTTTTTGCTTAAAAAAGCCAGCCAGTCTACTGCCTGCACCCAAAATCCCTGACTAATATACTTTATATCAGTGGGGAAAAATGTTTACACAAACTTTGTATGTTGTTGGCCAAGCTGGCCACCCCCATTCCCCACGACTAGATCTGATGCAACAGCCAAAGCAGCCACACCCTTGGCAAGGTCTCCGTGAACATGTCTTGTGAATTTATGACAGTCCAAACAGCCAGTCCTGGTCATCATTTGGCCATAAAATGCACATTGGTAGAGAAGCAGTCATGAAGGCAGTGCCGAATTCCAAATGCAATCTCGGACTTCTGAGCACAAGTGATAAAACCTGATTCCACTAGGAATAAGGTTGGGGTAACTCCCCCTTCGCAGATGCTGAACATACACAGCGGGCTTCACTTTGAAAACAGCTTGTCAGGAGATCAGACTCTTAGAGTTCAGGACACACGGTTTTGCTACATTGACTCAGCCTTGCAAGGGTATTACCGATGCCTGGCAATTTAGACAACTTTCCCGGTGTCAGCGGATTCTCCTCACGCTGCTATGTCCCTGGATGTGAAGAAAAATCTCACCCCATGTATTAGGTAAGACAACACCAACTGCTGTAACAAACCAACCCCCAAACATATCACGGCTCGCACACGAGAGACGTTTATTTCCCATTCACGCAAATTCCAAATGGCGCTCCTAGGCAGCAGCTTCTCTTCTCTGTGCAGTGTTCTAGGGACCTTGGCTCCTTCCTTCTGTGGTCTTCCTGGATACTCAGATAATCTCTACCAAGCCTTTAGGAAGGAAAAGGAAACAGCAGGTAGTGTGGGGACTACGGCTCAGGACTGGAAGCATCCCCGTGGCTCCTCCCCACATTCTACTAATCACAGCTTGGTGAGGCCAGGACGTCGGACCATGTGTGCAGAGAGTTGAACCATGTGCCCAGGAAGAAGAGGAAACCAGTAGCAAATGCCAACTGTCTGCCACACAGAGACTCTCAACCATGGACCGCAGGCTGGAAGTGCATGAGACACCTGCACCCATTCTGGCCGCCCACGATCAAATCAGGTGCATGTGGAAACAGCACGGTCACCTGACAGCATTGGTATTTCTGGTGGCTGCCTGGTCCACTTCTGGGAGCTAAAGTCCAGGACAAGATGAGAAAAGCGTGACCCCAATTGATTGTTCCAGTGTCAGCATGGGGAAATATAAGATGCTTTTTTGTTTTTTTTCCTTTTTGTCTTTTTTTTTTCGTGACCAGTAATGGGATCGCAACCCTCAGTGTCGCGCCCGCACCGCGCTCAACCAGTGAGCGGACCCGTCTCTATATGGGATCCGAACCCTTGGCGGGAGCGCTCCCAAGCACCACACTCTACCGAGTGCGCCACCGGGCCGGCCCTAAGATACTTTTTAGGTGCCAAGATAACAAGGAACAGAGATGTCCGTTGGGCCGTCTACATGCTGAACGTTATCAGACCCTTTTGGGAAACTGGCTGACCCTGGATGCTCTAAGATGATGGGGGAATCTTAGCCCTCTTGTTGCCTCCACCTCTGTACATAAACAAACAAAGGAAATAAAAGAAAGAAAACACCTATGCTTGTGCCTGATTCAAACAGTTCCCCTTACAATTCTATAGCTGGTAACTGGCAGGGAGCTGTCACACCTGGCGCCGTTCCCCTCCCTCTGCAGGTCTGTTTACTATCAGCTCCTTTTTCTGAGAAAGGATGGGAGGATCACAGAGCTGGGAATGGCCAGCTAATGCCTGCCAGATAGGAGAAACCACAGCATGCTCAACAGATTTGGCCGCCTGGACCTAAAACCACTCCACTCACTCCTGGAGTCTAATGATCCTTCTCTTCTGTCTCAGCTAAGTCAGGATTTAATCGCTTTCAGCATCTGGCAAATCTTCCGTGTCTGCCACAACCCCTGCCACGTGGCACAATGAGAATTAATACTGGGAGACATTATGCCATATTCCTGACGAAATACAGCACAGATCAAGGAGGGGGGTGACCTTTACTCTCTTGATATATCTTTTTCCCCTGGAAACTAACCATCCTGAAGGAATTGAAAGAGTAACCTGGAATATATAAGGGTGGACTGTTTGTTAGGGTTTCCAGCTTCTATCAAGATATCTAGAATAATCAAGGTATCTAAAACATGTCTGCAGGACTTTCAGTTCTAGAATTCGACGGCAAAACCTTTCTCTTCCAGTTTTACAGACTCCAGGGTTCAAGCCCTCTGCTCTGCTGCCCCCTCGTGGAGACTCTAACATGTACATACCTCGATTTCCTTGATCCACTCTGGCAGGTGGATGTCATCTGCACTAGCACATCCTTCCTAAGGGATAAGTTTGTGAAACGGAAACATGCTGTGCTTTCTGTAAAAAAGAAGGAAGCCTTAGTCCCCACTTCCTCCTAACACGTGGTATCCATACCATTACCAACTAGGTAGGATGACCTCGTACCCCTGTGAGATTACCAACACCCCGCCGGGTACCTGGCTTCTTCTCTAGCCTCCCCTCCAGATCTTTTCCCATTCTTTCCCAGCATTCCAACCACATGGACCTGCCAGTTCTTCCAACAAGTCCTCATCCCTCTTCGGGGGCTTTGCGAGCACGGTTCCCTCCCCCTGGAACATCCCCCACCGCCACCTCCACCGGTGACTCCCCTGGGCAGTTGGCCCCTCCACACGCTACCGTCCACAGCTCACAGGAGCCAGCTCTCATCCCTTGTCATATGCATTCACAGACCTCTGCTGGGCTTAATTGCTTCACACCATTTAAGAGTTAGAAATTACCCATCTGTGTGATGCTCCACCGGTGACTCCCCTGGGCAGTTGGCCCCTCCACACGCTGCCGTCCACAGCTCACAGGAGCCAGCTCTCATCCCTTGTCATATGCATTCACAGCCCTCTGCTGGGCTTAATTGCTTCACACCATTTAAGAGTTAGAAATTACCCATCTGTGTGATGGTCTCCCAAGCTAAAATAATAAGCTTCAGCAGGATGGGGACCAAGTTCAACTTTACTCACCATGTATCTCCAGCTGCTAGTATGAGTCAGGCCTCCTGACATGCACCAGGTGCTCAATTTTCTTGACCGAATGAATGAGGCTAATACTGCAGCTAGTAAACGCTACTGTTCTTTGTAGAAGTCTTCTCTTCACAAGCTACACACAACATAGAGCCCTAATATGAAAGTGCAGTCTGAGAACCAGCAGCATCAGTATCAGCCGGGAGCTGGTTGGAAATGCAGAATCTCAGGCCACCCCCCAGACCTACTGAATCGGGTATAGACAAGACCCTCAGGCGACACACGTGCTCATTGGAGCTTGGGAGGCACTGCTTCAGTACACCCTAGAAACCATGCATAAGCTAAGGATCTGCAGCTTTTGGCTCAGGGTCCTTTGCTAAAATCATACCCCTTTCTCCTCTTTCCAAGCATCAAGACCTAAGTCTCTAAAATCTTAGAAACCCCTAAAGTGACAGCATTTGACAGAGTTGTGTGGCCTTACAAACCACCTTATTACCACACGATTTTTCCAGCTTAACATAATTTATCTGGTGCCTCCATGGTTAACTGAGCTACTTACTATACCTGATGTCAGGAAGTGTCCCTACTTTAAGAGCTGTCACAAAGTCTCACTTGTTTTGTTGAGTTTTATATTTTCAATTATTGATCTTCCAGAGACACAATCTCATTCGGGATTAGAACATTAAATTATCTCAGGATGCAGGTTTGCATGTACATGTTAGTCTGACTAAAAACCCGGATATTAACTGTTTCTAAAGTACACTAAGTGCCCAAGGCCCAGCATCTGCCTCAGTTTGAAATACGACTTGCCCACGGCACTGCTATTTCTGCTTTTCCCTCGCTGGCTGTGCACGAGGTTTCTGAGGGCAAGGCACTTGCCTCTCTTCTGTAAGGCAATCCGCTCAAGCTGCCGAGTGTAAATAACTGTCATTTGTGCCTCTCAACGACATCTTGGAAAACACACTAATGTCTCTTCTTGTAAGTTGTAGTGCTTTGAAGCCTTAAGGATTTCATTAGCAATGAATGAATAACTGTTCTGCAAGACCTAAAAAATATGACAAAGAGAAGAACACCATCCTTTGGGGCAGTTTAGGCAGCCAAATCTTCTCTCTTGTTCCGGCCAATAGTACATACCTGATGTGGCCTTTCCTCCCTAAGAACTTACAAATCTGTATTGCTGTCATTAATAATGAAGGGCTCATCCATGTCCCCTTTTTGAGAAGGTAAGCTGGAGAGGTGACCACCCTGGACCTTTGGAACAAATTTCTGTTAAGGAAGCATATGGCCACAAGCGTGGAGCGTGAGTGCCCCCACGTGGCTCGCAGGGGAGCTCCCCCATGAATGCCGGCGTGGTCCTGCATTGCCCAGCCAATCTTGGGTGCAGGGACACAGAACTGAATAAAATAGGTCCTTGTGCCCATGATAAGTAGAATGTTCACAAACAAGTCCCCAAGGACAGAGACCTCCTGCTTTGTTCACCAATAATTACTGAGCATCTCGAAAGGGCCTGGCATAGGTGCTCAATAAAGATATACTAAATGAATATATGAAAATAAATAAAAGGACAATTATGAAAGGTGAAACCATTTTAAAGGCTACTATGGCAGAACATGACCAGTGCCAGGGGACATTAGCCCACAGGGTAGCAGAGGCTCT
>NW_007732330.1:35728-43607 GCF_000696425.1 Galeopterus variegatus | reverse complement strand
TGGTGATGACGTTTCACTGAAACTGGGATGACGAGAAGGAGCCTCACCTGAGGGAGGGGGGAACTGAGCTCCTGAGGGGCGAGGGCCGGGCACAGAGAAGGTCAGTGAGGGTACCCAGCTGCAGCAGCGAGGCCACCAACCTAATGCTCAGAACCTGTGAATATGTCACCTTACCAGCAAAAGGGACTTTGCAGGTGAGATTAAGTTAAGGAGTTTGAGATGGGAGATTACCCTGGATTATCAGGGTGGGTCCAATGGAATCAAAGGGGTCCCTGTAAGAGGGAGGCGGGAAGTCCAAGTCAGTAGCAGGATCAGAGAGACGTGAGGAGGGGCCCTGGTGCAGGAACATGGGTGCCTCCAGGAGCTGAAAAGGGCTGGGATACTAATTGTCCCCTGAAGCTTTCAGAAGGAATGCAGCCCTGAAAACACTTTGAGTTTTGACTTCTGGTCTCTAGAACTAGAAGAGAATAAATAGGTTTTAAGCCCCTAAAGAAAAAGAGAAAAAAAAAAAAGAGTGAGATTAGGGAGGAACACAGACGAAGCAGGGGGACGGCAGTGGAAGAAGGGCCGAGGTGTGCGGGAGGCTGGGACTGGGCCACGTCAGGGGTCCCAGCAGGCTCTGTGACCATGAAGGCTGGGTTTCATTCTCAGAGGGTCTTAAGCAGTCTCATTGTATAGATAGCTAAAGTTTTTAAAAGATCATTTGCAAGGTCTTATTTTTATTTAACAGAATTTTGTTTCTAGGACTAGGAAAAATACCAGGACCAAACATGTTTATGAAGTGGGGAGGGACATCATCCAAGGGCCTGGCTCCGCACATGGCAGATCACCTGATGGGACAGCGCTTTACCATGCTGCATAGAAGAGAGGCATCCCAGGGGTTTTCCAAACTTGACACATGATAAGGTGATTCTGGGGAACTTTTTTATGTTACAGATCCCCAGACCCATCCCACGCACCAGGTATTGGGGAGAACCTGGAGTCTACATTACACAGACACCCCGGATGATTTAGGATCAGGCAAGCGTGGGAGACACTTTAAGATCATCGCTCCATGCCACCTTGCTCTGTCTCCTTTACAAAACTCTAAAGGAGGCTGGCCAGCTAGCTCAGGTAGTTAGAGCATAGCTTTATAACAGCAAGGTCACAGGTTCAGATCCCCGTGACATTTCTTTTTGCCTAGCCACACAAAAAAAACCCAGAGAACCCTAGAAAAGATCCCAAAATTCTAATGCCAATAATTTAAAAAACAAAAAACAGAAAATAACAACTGTTAGCAAACATGTGAAGAAAGTGGAGCCCTCATTTATTATTGGTGTGATTGTAAAATGGTACAGTCGCCGTGGAAAAGTTTGTGGTTCCTCAACAAGTTAAACAGAATTACCACATAGCCCAGTAATTNTCTATCCACGCAATGGAATATTATTCAACCATAAATACGAATGAAGTACTGACACATGCTAAAACATAGATAAACCTTGGAAACATCATGCTAAGTGAAAGAAGCCAGACACAAACACATTGTATGATTCCATTTTAGTGAAAGGTACAGAATAGGTAAATCTAGAGCAAGAGAAAATAGGTTAGTGGTGTCAGTGTCTATGGGGAGGGGGTGGTGGGCAGTGACTGCTCATGGGCACGGGATTTCTGTTTGGAGTGATAAAAAAGCCCTGGAAGTAGATAGTAGTGAAAGTTCCACAACATTTTGAGTGTATTTAATGCCACTGAATACTTTATAATGGCAAATTTTGTGTTATGTGCCTTTTACCACAATAAAAAAAATTGATGACAACATCTGTGCTACAGAGAGCTAGATGCTTCTCAGAATGATGATCCAGCCTGGGATTTTCTCTCCTGTGCAAAGATATTTTAGATGTGTCAAACATTTACCAATAAGCCCCATTGCTAGTGAGCACAGAGCATCTAGGATCTTGCCAATCAGACCTCAGCATTCTCCTGGCCCCAGGGACTGCTTTGGAAACAGGCACGAAAGGAATCAAAGGCCGTGCGACGCAGTAAGGATTCTTCTGGGACTGTTGCAGGACAGGCATACGCTCTTCCAGGCTGGAGCCTGGAGATGTAAATCTGGACGTCTCCCGGCCACCACAGAGCATTCCTCAGGCTGAAGCCAAGAAGGAAGAAAGCTGAGCACAGAGGGAGTCAGAACGGGTCCTGGTGATATTTTTGAGCCCCTGGATCCAGGAACATCGAAAGCTGAATACACATCTAACTTTTTTAATTGAGGTAGAACTAAGAAACAATAAACTGCAAATATTTAAAGTATTTAATTTAATACATTTTGACATATGTGTACACCAATTAAACCATCCCCACCATCGAGAGCATGACCACATCCATTATGACACAGCTTTCCTGTTTTGTTATAAGGGGTCCGCACCCACTCTCCACCCCCAATTCCAACTGACCACTAATCTGCTTTCTGGTATGGTGGATTTTGCATCTTTTAGAATTTTACATAAATGAAGCCATACATAAAATTTACTCTTGTTACTGACTTCAAGTCCAGCTGCCCACCCCTCAAGGAGGAAAGTAAACAAACGACTCAGAAGTCAAATTGTTGGTGTTATAAAAAGGCAATGCATTCAGCTGAAGGAGATGGTCAACTTTCCCATCTCAAAGACTCAGATTTATGGAGGGTAGTTTTAAAGAGGGGATTGAGGGAATAGAAGATAGGCAGTGAAAAGCAGGAGAGAAGGGGATGTGAGCTGTGAGGGCTCTGGGTAAGGAGTCAGGTGCAAGTTCTCACCAAGGCCTCGTCTGGTTTCTGTTCTTGTCTTCGCTGTTATCTCAGGGCCCTGCAGGACTTTGATTTGCTTCGGAATAGAATTAGCTTCTCTGCAGAGTTTTCATGCAGCTTTGCAGAGCTCTGGCTGAATTGGCTGGTGCTCAGGATCAGCTTCCAGACATTTGGCCTTGATCACTTCTCAAACCCTGTAGTCTCAGAGATGAAGTATTAGTTTTGCAAAGTGCTGATTAGCTTCTAAGCCTTGTTTTTCTATTTAGCAAGCAAGATAAGAAAGTCAGGGGATGGGAAGAAAGAGAGGAGAGGAAAAAAAACCTGTCCTTTTTAAAACTCCCCCCTCCCCACCCACCTGCAGCCCAGCAGGTTTTAGGTCCCAACATGGCTTCAGTTCTGCTCACTCCAACACTCTTTATTTGTCCGCCATCTTTCATTCCGCATAATTATTTTGAGATCCCTCCATGTCACTGGGTTTGTCAGCAGTTTGTTCCTTCTTACTGGTGGGTAGCGTGACACTGTATGTCTTTTGCACAATTTGTTCCTTCACTCAGCTTCTTATGGACATTTGGGATGTTTCCAGTTTGGGCTGTTACAAATTTATTCAAGTCTCTGGAAGGACATATGTTTTCATTTATCTTAAGTACCAAATAGCTGAATGATTGGGTCTTCCAGGTGGTACACGTCCAATATTATAAAAATACTGCCAAACTGTTTTCCAAAGTAATTGTACCATTGTACCTTCCCCTGAACAACACATGGGAGTTCACTCTCTGCAAACCACACACACTCAGTATGGTCAGTCTTTATAATTTCAGCCATTCTAATAGAGGTACGGTGGTATCACACTGTGCTTTTAATCTGCAATTCCCTAGTGAGTAATGATGAGGATGAACATTTTTTCAGGAATTTTCTTGCCATCCATGTGTCTTTTTTGGTTAAGTTCAAATCTTTAGCCCATTTTGTAAATTTGGTTGTGCGTTTTCTTTTTCTTGTGTTTTAAGAGTTCGTGATATATTCTGGATACAAGTCCTCCATCAGAGAGACTTTCAAATATTTTTACCATTCTGAGGCATACATGTCTTTTCATTCTTTTGGAACTATCACTTGAAGAAAAGAATTTCTTAATTTTGATGAAGTCCAATGTATCATTTTACTGTTCTGTGGGTCTTGCTTGTTGTGTCGTTATCTAAGAACTCTTTTTGCCTCACCCAAGACCACAAAGATTTTCTTCTATGTTTTCATCTAGAAGTTTAAAAATTTTAGGTTTTACATCTAGGTCGATGATCCCTTTTGAATTAAATTTCTTTATTTTTAACATTTACTTGTACAATACAGTGTGTTGTTTCGCTACATGCTCATACTACACAATGGTTCACTGAGGGTAGACAGCACAGTTTTGTACCCATTAGTCCACCTCTTCCCTTTCCCCAACCCCCTCCCCTCCTAGACTCTGGTAACCATTCTACTCTGTATTTAGATAAGAACCACTTTTTTTTTTTTAGATTCCACATATGAGTGAGATCATGCGGTACTTGTCTTTCTGTGCCTGACTTACTTCACTTAACATGATGGCTTCCAGTTCCATCCATGTTGGTGCAAATGATAGGATATCATTTCTTTTTATAGCTGAATAGTATTCCATTAAATATATATATATATATATACACATACCCCACAGGTTTTTTATCCATTCACCCATTGATGGACATTTAGATTGATTCCATCTCTTGGCTATTGTGAATAGTGCTGCAATGAACATGGGAGTACAGGTGTCTTTTTGATACATTGATTTCATTTTCTTTGGATATATACCCAGTATGGGATAGCTGGGTCATAAGGTAGATCTGTTTTTAGTTCTCTGAGGAACATCCACACTGTTTTCCACAATGGCTGTTCCAATTTACACCCCCATCAGCAATGTAGGAAGTTCCTTTTCTCCACATCCTCGTCTGCATTTGTTACTTTCTGTCTTGTTGATAACAGCCTTTCTAACTGGGGTGAGATGATATCTCTTTGTGGTTTTAATCTGCATTCCCCTGATGATTAGTGATTTTGAGCATTTTTTCATGTGCTTGAGGCCATTTGTATGTATTTTTTTTTTTAAGAGGACCGGTAAGGGGATCTTAACCCTTGACTTGGTGTTGTCAGCACCACGCTCTCCCAAGTGAGCAACCAGCCATCCCTATATAGGGATCTGAACCCACGGCCTTGGTGTTGTCAGCACCACACTCTCCCAAGTGAGCCACGGGCCAGCTCTTGTATGTCTTCTTTTAAGAAATGTCTGTTCAGTTCCTTTGCCAATTTTTTAATTTTTTTTTTTTTTGCTGTTGAGTTCCTTGTCTAGTTTGCAAGTGTTTGAGTTAATTTTTATATATGATGCAAAGTATTAATTGAAGTATTTTTTTCTGCCTATGGATATGAATTTTTAGAGCACTATTTCTTGAAATGATTATATTTTCTCTACTGAATTGCTTTTTGCTCCTTTGTCAAAAATCAATTAACCATATTTCTATGAGTCTATTTCTGGAATCTCTGTTCTGCTCCACTGATCTTTTTGTCTGTCTTTATGCCAGTACTATGCTGTCTTGATTATAATAGCTTTGTAGTAAGTCTAAAGTCAAGCAGTGTAAGTCCACCAGCTTTATTGATCTTTTCCAAAGTTGTTTTGGCAATTCTAGGTCCTTTGTACTTTTATTTAAACTTTAGAATCACCTTGTCAATTTTCTCAACACCTGATGAGACTTTTACTGGAATTGCATTTAATTTATAGATCAATTTGGGGAGAACTGACATATTCACAAGATTGAGGCTTCCAGCCCATAAACACAGTACATTGTCCACTTATCTAGGTCTTCTCTTTGTAGCGAGTTATAGTATTTATTGTCTTCTACATCCTTTGAGAGCATATCATTTTTTATGCCTCTGTTAAGTTATATTTATATTACTGGTTGTTCATTCTGAGTTTATGAAGAGCACAATTTATATTTCTATATTAATTTTAAATCCTACAACCTTTCTGAATTCACTCTTTAATTATAGCAGCTTTTTTGTAGATCCCATAGAATTTAGTACATAGAAAGCATGTCATCTGCAAATAATAGCTTTACACCTTCCTTTTCAATCCACATGCCTTTCATTTCTTTTTCTCGCCTTATTGCCTGGACAATTGCACATTGTGCTGCATCTCCAGTACAATGCTGGGTAGACATGACAATGGACATCCTTGCCTTGTCCTGATCCTAGGAGAAATGCTTTAACTATTTAAGTACAAATATTAACTATGTTTCCCGTGTCTTTTTAAAAATATATTGGTTATTAATATTCAAGGGGTACAAAGCTGACCATCACCACTCATGACCAAGATGTGATGGCCAGATCCATCCTAGCAGCATACCCATTACTACAAATTGAGATTATACCCCATGTCCCCCATCCCCTCCCCGTTTCTCCCACCCTACTTTGTATCCCTAGGTATGTTCTCTCTCTCTGCAAGCCCAGTGCACCACTGTGGTCTTTCTTTCCTTCCTTCTTTCTCTCTTAGCTCCCACTCATGAGTGATCACATGCAGTATTTTTCCCTTCGTGCTTTGCTTATTTCACTCAACATAAGTTTCTCCAAGCTCATCCATGTTGTTCCGAATGGCAGAATTTCATTCTTTTTTATGGCAGAGTAGTATTCCATGGTATATATATACCACACTTTCCTTATCCAATTGTCTGTAGATGGACACTTAGATTGGTTCTATATCTTGGCTATTATAAACAGCTGTGGTGAACACGGGAGTGCAGGTATCCCTTCGACATGATGATTTCCATTCCTTTGGGTATATACNGTGCACCACTGTGGTCTTTCTTTCCTTCCTTCTTTCTCTCTTAGCTCCCACTTATGAGTGATCACATGCAGTATTTTTCCCTTCGTGCTTTGCTTATTTCACTCAACATAAGTTTCTCCAAGCTCGTCCATGTTGTTCCGAATGGCAGAATTTCATTCTTTTTTATGGCAGAGTAGCATTCCATGGTATATATATACCACACTTTCCTTATCCAATCGTCTGTAGATGGACACTTAGATTGGTTCTATATCTTGGCTATTGTAAACAGCTGTGGTGAACACGGGAGTGCAGGTATCCCTTCGACATGATGATTTCCATTCCTTTGGGTGTATACCCAGTAGTGGGATTGCTGGATCACATGGCAGATCTATCTGTAGTTGAGAAACCTCCATACTGTTTTCCATACTACAAAGCTATAGTAACCAAAACAGCTTGGTTCTGGCATAAAAACAGACACTCGGGCCAGTGGAGCAGAATAGAGAACCCAGAAATCACCCCTCAGGCTTATAGCCATCTGATATTTGACAAATGCAACAAAAACATATATTGGGGAAAAGACTGCCTTTTGAATAAGTGGTTCTGGGAAAATTGGACATCCATATGCAGAAGAACGAAATTAGACATGCACCTCTCACCATATACTAAAATCAACTCAAAATGGATTAAAGACTTAAGTATAAGATCTGAAACTGTAAAACTACTAAGGCAAAACATAGGGGAAACACTTCAAGAACTAGGTCTGGGCACAGACTTTATGGACAAGAGCCTGAAAGCACAAGCAACAAAAGAAAAAATAAACAAATGGGACTATATCAAACTAAAAAGCTTCTGCACTGCAAAGGAAACAATCAACAGAGTGAAGTGACAACCTACAGAGTGGGAGAAAATTTTTGCAAACTATGCATCTGACAAGGGATTAATATCCAAAATATACAAGTAACTCAAGCAATTACACAGTAAAAAAAAAAAAATAATAACCCAATTTAAAAATGGGCAAAGGAGCCGAGCAGACATTTTCCAAAGGAAGACCTACAAATGGCCAACAGGTACATGAAAAAATGCTCAACATCACTAGTCATCAGGGAATGCAAATTAAAACCACATTGAGATATCACCTCCCCCCAGTTAGACTGGCTATAATCAGAAAGATGGAGAATAACAAATGCTGGCAAGGATGTGGAGAGAAGGGAATACTCCTACACTGTTGGTAGGACTGTGTACATAAATCTCTTTTATTAAGCTGAGGAAGTTTCTTTCCACTTGTACTTTGCCAACAGTTTAAATAA
>NW_007732330.1:33555-34849 GCF_000696425.1 Galeopterus variegatus | reverse complement strand
AAATGGATGTTGGATCCTGTCAAATGTTCACTATGCTTCTTTTGAGATTATCACATGGTTTAGTCCATGGTATATTTAATTACATTGATTAGTTTTCAAATGTTAAACTAGCCTTGCATATCTGGGATAATGTCTACTTGGTCATGATGTATTATCCCATATATGTATATAGGATAAGATTTACTAAAATTTTTAGAATTCTTGCATAAATGCTCATGAGAGATATTGGTTGGTAGTTTCTTTTCTTTATAATGTCTGTGGTCTGATTTTGGTACCAAGATAATTCCAGCTTTATAAAATGAGTTGGGAAGTAGTTCAATATTCTGGAAGAATTTGTGTAGAATTTGTGTTGTTTCTTACTTAAATATTTGATATTTGCCACTGAAACCATCTGAGCCTGGGTAAATTTTTAACTATAAATATCTTTAGTATCTTTGATATATAAATATATCTCTTTAATAGACATAGGGCTGTTAAAGTAATCTATGTCATCTGTAGTGAGCTTTTGTAGTTTGTCCATGAAGGAATGTGCCTTTTTCATCTAAAGTGTTGAATTTTCAAAATTAAAAAGAGTGATAATAGTTTGTAAAAATACAAGAAAGAGAGTATTCTTAGACTAGGCCAGAAATATGAATTATTAATTTGGAAGTAAACTGACAATATCTATTAAATTATTTCAATTCCATTCTGGGAATCTATCTTACAGAAGTAAATGCACCAACATAAATAAGTACATATATTGCAGGACTATTTGTAATGGGGAGGGAAAACTGGAAATGAAGTGAATAACTGTGGATAAACTATCAGTTTAATAAACTCTGGCCTAAACAGGGAAATATTATGCTCCCATTAAAAAAGTGAGTTTATGGGTAGAGAAAGGGATGGAGAAAGAGAAAGAGATGTGATAAAGCAAGCACAGTAAAATGTTAATGGTAGATTCAAGGTGGTGGGTATCCAAGAGCTGAGGAAATTTGTTGACTTGAAGGTAGTTCCACTATGAATTGCTAAGTAAAAAAAGCTAAATGTGGGTAAGTATATAATATGATCCCACTTTTTGTAAAACAATGGAAAAACACTACAAATACAAATTTAATGAGTTTTTACATATACAAAGAAGCATCATTTAAAAGATATCAGGAAAAATGTTTCCATTTATTTAAAAAAGCACTCCCCCCCCCCAAAAAAAAGATTTAAAATACCTAGAAATAAGCTCAAGAATTATACAGGAACTGAATGAAGAAAACCTTTAATATACTACATTTTTTAAAATTGAAGAAATAGAAAGAAATACCAT
>NW_007732330.1:25091-33145 GCF_000696425.1 Galeopterus variegatus | reverse complement strand
ATGAAGAAAACCTTTAATATACTACATTTTTTAAAATTGAAGAAATAGAAAGAAATACCATATTCCTGGATAGAGGACTATATTAGTTTGCTAGGGCTGTCATAATTCAGTACCACAGGCCGGCCTGTGGCTCACTTGGTAGAGCACAGTGCTGATAACGCCAAGGCCACGGGTTCGGATCCTATATAGGGATGGCCGGTTTGCTCACTGGCTGAGCGTCGTGCTGACAACACCAAGCCAAGGGTTGAGATCCCCTTACCAGTCATCTTTATTAAAAAATATAATAATAATAATTCAGTACCACAACCATGGTACTTAATCAACAGAAATTAATTTTCTCATAGTTCTGGAGGCTGGAAGTCCAAGATCATGGTGCCAGTGGGTCTGGTTTCTCCTGAGGCCTCTTTCCTTGGCTTACACATGACTACCTTCTCACTGGGTCCTCCCATATCTTTTTCTCTGTGTACATCCCACCCTAAGGGCCTCATTTTAACCTAATCGTCTCCTTAAAGTCCCTCTCTCCAAATATAATCAACATTCTGAGGTTTTGAGAGCTAGGATTTCAACATAAAATTTGATGGGGGGGACACAATTCAGTCCATAACAAGGACTCGATATCACTAAGATGTCATTCTCCCTATGATAACATATAATTATGAAATATTGCCAATAAAAATATTATAACCAGGTTATTTTGTTGTGTTATGTTTGGCTTTGCTGGAATGAGGCAAGCATTTGATTCTAAAAGTCATGAGGAAAAATAAACAAGCAAGGATAGCCAGAAAAAAATACGTAGGTATAAAAAAAGGATGGATTACAAAGCCACAATAAGTAAAACTTTTTGGCATTGACACAAAAATAGATAGACTGTTGTAATTCTATACGAAGTACAGGAATAAGCCTAAATACATAAGGAAATATAAATGTAAGTATGACATCTCAGACAAATTATGGAAAACTCTTCAATTCTGGAAAAATAAAATAAATCTGGATCCATACTTTACAACTTACATCAATATAAATTCCAAATGACAAAGAGGTAAATATTAAAAAGTAAAATCATAAAATTTGATTGACAGATTTCTTTATAATCTTGGAAGATAAAAGATCTTTCTAATTTTGACTCAAAAATAAAGGAAAAAATGATAAATCCAATTACATTTTAATATACAAAAGCAAAAGATAATTAACAAACTGAGAAAAAATATTTGCAATCCATAGAAGTGTGTTCCCCATAATAAAGAGCTCTTTGAAAGGAATGGGGAAAAAAAGGCAACTCACAAGGAAAATCGAGAAAAGATACAGCCTATAATTTACAAAGAAAAAAACTATGAATGGCTCTTACACAATGAAGAGATTCAATCTTACTTGTGCTAAGAGAAACACAAATTAAAACCATACCGAATTACCGTTTTTCACTTATCAGAATGGCAAAATTCCAAAAGTTTAGAACACATGCTGTTGTCAAAGCTGTGGGAGAACAGGAACTCTCAAACTCTGCCAGCAGGAACATAAAGTGGCACAACAGCTATGGAGCACAATTAAGTAATAGTTATCAATGTTAATCTGCAACCCAATAATTCCATTTCTGGGAATTTATCCTACAGATACATATGCACACATGCAAAATAACAAATGTACAAGGATATATTCACAACAGTGTTTGTAAAATATTATAAACCCAAATATCCTCAAGAGGGGACTGGTTGAATAAATTTTGATACATCCATACATACAGCTGCAATGCTATGCAACTATTGAGAGATTGCAATATACATTATGAAATGATCTCCAAGACCATTTCATTATTGAAAAAAGCCAAATGCATATTGTCTAAATAAGCCAACCTTTTTTTTAAGTGGTGGGAAAATAAGTCTATATCCTTATTGGTTTGGTTTATGCATAAACAAATTATGGCAGGACACATAGGAAATCAATAAAAACTGATATCTATTGGGCTGAGATGAAAACTGCACTGATGGGGAGAGACTTCACACCAGTGCGCCTTCTACACTTCCTGGTGTGTGGACCATATGAGTGCCTAAGTATTCCTTCTTCAAATAAGTATTAAAAACTTATTAAATTTGTACACACACACAGTGTGACCACAGAGAAAGCCACAGAAAGATAACCTACCAGGCTGTTACCACTGGTTGCCTGGGTGGGAGGAGAATGGAAGAAAAATAAAGTGACTGTACTTTTTTAAAGTGCATGAGAAACAAATCATGTATGAGGATGTGAACCGTAATGCCTGAGAGGCGCTTGTATCAGAGTGGGGTATTTTACATGGCCTTTATATTTGTATATATTATCTGAATTTTTTAATAATTAATATCCACTCTTGTATAATTTTTAAAAATGGTAATTTCCATTTTTAAGAAAATTCCCAGTAAATCAAAACTGCCATTTATTCCTCAAAAATTAAAAAAAAAACCAAACGAACAGATTTTACATTGTAGAAAGAAAACATTTAGCTCTTCCTTAGAAAGAAAATATAAAAGTCAGAAACATGAGTATCCTATGTAAAAAAACGATTTTTTTTTCTCACTGAAAACATTTTAATACATTTGTAGGTAGGAATATTGAATTCCAAATTCAGCTGTATTTCTGTCTTATCCTGTACTCTTTTAATCTCTTAAAAACCTCCTGACACTCAAGGAGAAAAAAATACAGTCCTTCTTTATGCCTGAGATATACTTTGAAGGCTTATGAAACACTGCTTAGATAATTACATAGTAGAAAACAATGCCGACTGTGAAGAGGACTGATTTACAAATGTATTTGTTAACTCTTGACACTGGATGATGCTGGGCAGGTTCATGATACTACTCGCCCAACTGTTCTATGTTGAGCTCATAAATTTCAGGTGGTTTTTTAACACATGTCATTATATATCTTAAGTACTTTCTTTTTCTACTTCCCCACATCACCTTCTACACAAGATTATTTATAGTAAATGACTGTGGGATCTGTAAACAACATAAACATGGTAATGAATGGTGGTGAAATTGTAACTTCTCACTGCGTAGGATGGTATAAAATCAAGCAGACTGCCTGAGCTGAGATCCCAGCTCCACTATTGTGTAGATTGGCCATGTGGCTTAATATCTATCATCTAAAGATCCATTTGTCCATCTCTGAAATGAGAAAAACAGAAGTATAGATCTATTAGGTTTGTTAAAAGTGTTAATAAGATGTCAGTAAGGTACTTAACACTGTGTCTGTTACACGTGTGCCATAAAAACTAATTTTTGTAATATATATACACACACATATGTATACACTATTAGCATCACCACTAATATATATTGATGGGTATACCTTCCATAAAGAAATTGAATTAAATTTTAACTCAAATCAAAATCAATGTATCACAGTTATAATCTTTTAGAGACTATAAGAATTCTACCTCATTGTACAAATTGCAGGATCCATTTTTTAAATCTGGTATGTTCAAATGCATTGCACATTTCTTCCTGAAGTCTTTGAATTGCTTGAGTTTGGTGAAGCAAAACACGAAGAAACCCTATCACTATAAGGCAGCCACTTTAATTCTAAGAAGCAAAGAAATTGCTCTCTTCGAAATAAAATCCACATTTAAGACGTTTTAAATATATGTATATGATGATGTTGTTGATGGATCTAAAAATATCACTCTTTTCACAGTACCTGTCACCAGGCTGGGTCCAGTGCTGCAGCAAAGGCTCGCAGGTGTGGGGGCAGACGCACCACCATGTCCCAGCTGTGAGACCTCGGCTGGTTAACACGGTTATTATAGGAATCAAATGAAATGCAGGAGCTTCTCATTAGCCAAATATTCCTCATTGAGGTTGCCACAATTTTTGCAGGAAAAAGTGGTCAAAATGCAACATTATTCGCCAAGGATCATTTATAAAATTGCTCCCTGCTTAATGCTAGTGTCCATCATTGTCCAAGTCAGTGAGTGATACATCTCAGGCCTTGGTCAGCCTGGCCCTCCCTGATGAATGGAATAGTCGTCAAAATCAGTAAAAGGGGAAACTGCAAATTCTGCAAAAGAAGCAACATTTGATGAACTGGACAAAAGGTCATGCTGGAGAATTACCCAAATCTCATGCAAAGTTACCAAGAAATAGAATCTGGAAGAACTAAGCTAAAATTGAAGAAGAAAATCAACAGGGATGATGGTGTTCCAAAAGAGAATATTCTGAGCACTTAAAACTGAGGAAGGTCCTTCAGGAAACTGATGAAGCCCTCAAATATTTTTACACAAATCTTTTTTCATGATTATGCTATGAAAAATCAAGTGTGAGTTGAAGAATAAACAATAATTCTACCATACAAATTATGTTCCTCCCAAATTAATGCAGTTCCTTTTTGGTTTGTTCCAAGAATCATCATATATTTTCAATTATAAGCTCAATGGCATTAAATATAGTGTCATATCTTCACTCTGAAATTTTGATCCTTAGGTAGATTCATTTCAAGTGACTTCTGTTAAAACCAATTATTCTCAGATAACAAGGCCCTCCTATAACAATATATTAAAAAGCTTTATTAAACTAAATAAGTTGGGATTTCATATTACTAAATATTCAGTGATTTACTCTTAAAAGAATCACTAGCCAGCAAAATTTGCATCTTTCTCAACATCTCAGTGATGGTGTTGCTACCAGGAAGCACCATTCCAAGCCTGCCCTCTTCTGCTTTTACTGCAATCCTCTGTTATCTGACATAAAAGTCCAGATTCCTGATCTCAGCCTTCAAGTTCCAGTGCAGACCCCACACACTCTGGCCTTCACTCATGCAAATTGCTTTCCCTCTGGGCTGGCCTCTTATGAAAATGAAGGTTAAGGTCCTCCCACTATTTCAAAATGACTCGATTTCTGTACAATGAAATTAAAGAAAAAAATCTGGAGAAAGAATTACAAATTTAACAATAGGTCAATTTCAACATTATATAAAAGTTTTGTGAACTGTGCTGAGCCCTCTCCACACACACACACACACACACACACACACACACACACACACACACACACACACACACACACACACACACACACACACACACACACACACACAGTCACAAACGTTAGCCCCATTAGAGAAGAGACACGTTCTGTCTCATTCACAGGTAATGAAAATGTTTAACTATGAAGTACAACTTACAAATTATTTTTCACAAATTCAAATTCCTACAAATCCGAACAATTCACAAATTCAAATACTCACACACTAATGCCTGGACCAATGTAAGCACGAGTGTGTACATTTTCCAGAAGTGGGAGTTGGGGCAATCTGGAGAACTCACTCCATCCACATGGGAATGGGGTATGGCCAGATATTCTCATTTCTCAAGAGAAAATGGAAATCCAAATTTTTATGTGAAATTTTCAAATTTGTATATATTTTTAAAAAACATCATGGGCACGGGGCTGGCCCATTAGCTCACTTGGGAGAGCATAGTGCTGGTAACACCAAGGTCATAAGTTCAGATTCCCATACTTGCCAGCAGCCAAAAAAATTAAAAAATAATCATGGCCAAAACAGAACACATTGTTGGTGGGAATAAAAATTAATATGACCACTAAGGAGAAGAATTTAGCTGTATTTGGTACAACTGAATCTGCCTTCACCCTTTGGTCCCCCCCCAATCCCACTTCTAGTTATCTGCTACAAAGATGCTCTTGCACAACAGTATGAAAATATATGTGCACAGACATTCATTACAGATGGCTGGAAGGGGTGGCCAGTTAGCACAGTTGGTTAGAGCATGATGTTGTAACACCACGGTCAAGGTTTCAGATCCTCATGCTGGCCAGCTGCAAAAAAAAAACAAAACAAAACCCAAAATGACTGGAAATAAACCACATGTTAATTAAGAGTGTCTGATTGGAAATATCCTATAATCTAATATAATAGGTATACTATATCACATAATACCGTATAATATATAGAATAATATAATACCTACACAGTTGTAAAAATGAATGCAAACAATCTCCTTATGTTGCTATGGAGTATGTCCAGGACACATTATTTAAAGAAAAAAAGTTCAGAAGAGTATAGTAAACGGTATGATACCTTTCACGTAAGGAAAGGGGGACACAAACATATATTGCACATATTCAAATACACACACACACAAATATGTGTGTGAGCTTATATTTTCAAAATATATTAAAATTTACATTTTTATTTTCAAAAAGAAACAGTGTAAGGATAAATCAAAAACTAATCAAACTAGGTACATTGGGGGAGGGAGGAAATCAAGGTGGGCGAAGGGCATCAATAAAAGATCAACCTCTCTAACGTAACTTGTCTTCGATTTTTGGCTTTGGAACCACAAATGTTTATCTCCTCTAAAAAAAAGAAAAAGTAAAAAACTGAAATAAATGAACTTAACTATATGTCAGGTTGATGGTATAACCACACAAAGAATTATTTCAAGTGATTTTAAAACACTGTATTTTGACTTCACACAAACAAAACACACATACACACAGAAATCTTAAACTACCTTCAGTGTGTTCTCAAAGGTGGTAATATAGGTGTCGTTATCCTGAAACTATGATATGCAGGAGGATAAAGCAATTAAGGAATTATATTAACATTGTTAAAAACCAAGATTTCAGCATGAGTAAAAGAAAAGATTAGATAGATGAGAGATAGATAGATACATAGATAGATACATAGATAGATAGATAGATAGAGATATAGAAAGATATAATCAAAGACATTAAGTAAAAACCATGTATTCTTAATTTTTAACTGGAAATAATGAAATGAACTGAGGATTTATTTTTCCCTTTCAGAAAAAAAATATGTATTTCCTATNTGTATAAGACTGATCCTAGCTAGGATTGTTTGTCACGCCTGAAAGCAAAAATTTTATTAAAGGGAAAAGGGTCATATCAAAATGACACAGGAACCAATTTGACCATCAGAAAAGCATATAATGACTGAAATATATTGAAACACACCAAATATATAAAAATCTGTGAGTACATAATGATACCACAAAGGAAAATACACATCATTGCTTCTGGAGGTTACTAGGGCACCAAATCATTATTCAGAAAACTGGTAAGGGGGCTGGACAGTTAGCTCAGTTGGTTAGAGCATGGTGCTGATAACACCAAGGTCCAGGGTGTTACCAGCCAGCTGCCAAGTTAAAAAAAGAAAAAGAAAATTGATAAGGAAAAAAATCAAGTATTACTTCTGCCTGTCCCACATGGATTGTATTTTAGGGCAACCAAATGGTTGCTGAAGAAAAGCTATTCTTTGTAACAGAGTCACGGCTAACAAATGCAGGAGCAATAGAATTAGGAAATTACCATTTTGCAATCCGCAATGAAATGGTGAATCTATTAATCACCAGTGCCTGCTAAAGCTACCAGATGAAATTGATATGGGACCTTTTCAATGAGTTTTTTATTACAGAAATTTTCATACATACACAAAAGTAGACCTTTTTAAATTAATATTATTGTTTTTACATTCTAAGATGATGTTGCGGAGCAGTTGTGGGGGAGGGGAAGATGGGAAGAGGGAATAAAAAAGGGTGGGAGGAGGCGGAGGAAGGGGGCATGGTCAAGGCCCATGGAACACCCCTCATTCAGGCAGGGGAGACTAGGGGACTTCTAGCGGCAACTCAGTTGTTGCTGGGCTGGATGCAGATGTCAGAGGGGTATGGCTGAAGCCCTCAGCCCCCAGTGCCTCAGCTCCAGAGCCCACGGCTTTTCTGGTGGTGGCTTCGTGGTCATCAGTGGGCTGGTTGCAGAGGGCAAGGAGGTATGGCTGAGGCTCTCAACGCCCTACTACCCCAGCTCGGGAGCCTGGGGTGCTTCCTGCGGCTGCTCAGTGGTCATCACTGGGCTGGTTGAGGATGTTGGGGTGTGGCTAAGGCCCACAGCCCTCCCCGTTCTTGGTCTTGGAAGCCCAGAGGGCTTCCAGTCCTTCTAAGTTTTATAGGTGTTCTTTGGTGAAGTGAGACATTTACTGGTTAATTTCAAACTTTGTCTCTGATCTGTGGGTATTTTGTTTTTTCTTCCAGTTCTGTGTTGGATTAT
>NW_007732330.1:21327-24006 GCF_000696425.1 Galeopterus variegatus | reverse complement strand
GCACCTCCTGCAGTTCTGTATTCCTGACCAGTCTCCACTGAGTGGTCCTGCACTGATTGGGTGCAGATCAGCTGTCCTTGCTGTGCCCCAGTGTTCCCCTGGTGGGCCTTTCTCCCCCACCACCCACACTCCAAACACTTCCCATGGGGCAGGCCATGCACCAGTCCCTTGAGATGACTCACCAGCCTCTGAGTGGCTCCTTTTTTCGGTTGTCTGTGACTCCTCGCTCCTGTGTGGGTCCATGGGAACCCTGTCAGTGGTCTTGCTGGCCTGGGGGCCACCAAGGCCCTCTTCTCCCCTGCTGCCTCCAAGCAACGTCATACAAAGGGCACAGCTGTGGCTTTTACTAGCTCTTGTTCCATGTGCTCACCTGCTCCAGTCTTGAAGCAGCCAGGGCTCAAGATGGTGGGGGTGATCTTTTCTCTCATCGTGGCTTCTCCTGCCTTCACGAACTCCATAGGGGTCTTTTCTCCTCTTCCCCTGAGCTCTAGTGGCACCAGCTTGGCTGTCATTGCTTTTTAATAGTTGTAAATTGGTTGTTTGTGGGAGAGAGTGATGCTGGGGACCGTCTCTTCTGCCATCTTGACCGGAAGCCCTACATTCTTTTTCCCCAAAAGTAGACTTTTTAAAAACTCATTATCATGCCAAAATTTAACAATGATTCCTTAGACTCATTAAATACACAGTTAAATTTATTTAATTATCTAGAAAATATTTTTCTTTGTTTGTTAAAACAGGATCCAAACAAGATCCACAGATTGCTTTCAATTCACATGGCTCTTAAGTCTCTTTTAAGTTATCATTTCCCCCCTTGTTCTTGTTATTTCTCTAGAAGAAAGTTGCTGTTCTGTTGATTTTCTCACATTCTAGACTAGGCTGATTTTATCTGTGTAGTGTAATTTAACCTATTCCTCTGATCCTGTATTTCCATGAATTGGCTTAGGAGATTAGATTCAGATTCAAGTGTTTGGCAATATTATTTCACAGGTGGAATTTTTGTTACCAGAATCTTTGCAGGGAAAACGTAAAGAAACAACAGGACACAGCTACAGTTTCTGAAAGCAGACTGCCACAAGAGTCAACAAGCTCTTCACTAGGAAGCAAAAAGCTGGCCGGTTTAAGAACAGCAACAGAGCATGCAAGGCATCCTGCATGTGACAGGGAGGTTGCTGAGAGGAGTCCAGGGAAGTGCTGAAGGGGCTGGAGCCTTGACAAATCAAGAAAACAAGCTGTATGGACTGGATGTCTGTGTCCCCCAAGACTCATATGTTGAAGCCCTAACCCCTAGTGCAGTTGTATTTGGAGTAAGGAAGTAATTAAATGAGGCCATAAGGGTGGGACCCAAATCAGAATTTTTAAAAAGTTGGAATACTTAACCTATCAGACTTCAAGATACAAAACTACATAAATCCAAACAGCTTAATGTTGGATGGAGTTCCGGTCAAGATGGTGGAATAGACAGTCCCCAGTGCCACTCTCTCCCACGAATCAACCAATTTACAACTATAAAAATGTAGCAACAGCCAAGCTAGGGCCGCTGGAGCTCAGGGGAAGAGGAGGAGAGACCTACGGAGTTCACAAAAGGGGAGAAGCCACGATGAGAGAAAGAAAAAAACTGTTCGGAGTATTTTGGGCCACAGCCACTTTAAAGCTGGAACTGCTGAGTGCATGGAGCAGGAGCCAGCAGAAGCTGCAGCTGTGCCCTTCAGATGGAGTTGCTTGGAGGCGGCAGAGGAGAAGAGGGCCTTGGAGGGCCCCCAGGACAGCAAGACCACTAATAGGGTTCCCGTGGATCCAGGCAGGAGCAAGAAGCCAGAACACCTGAAAAAGGGGAGTCATTCAGAGGCTGGTGAGTCATGGCAAGGGACCGGCCCAGGGCCCGTCCCATGGGAAGTGTTTGGAGCACAAGTGGTGGGAGAGACGGGCCCACCGGGAGAACACTGGGACACAGCAAGGACAGCTGATCCACCCCCCAGTCAGTGCAGGAACACTCAGAGGAGACTGGTTGGGAATGCAGAATTGCATGCGGTACAGTTTGATGAAAAGATGCAGGCCCAGATCAGAGTTTCTATACAATCCAGGTGGACCCGGTCTTACAGAGCTGGAAGTACCTATAAGGTCGACCATTAAACCCTGAGCTGCACAAAAAGCCTTCCCTAGGGAAACAGCAGCAAAGCAGCAATTTACCTCAACCACATAACTCAAGCACTGGTTCCCACAGGAAGTTCCCCTGTTTTAGAAGTAAGCAAAGGACAAGAAATTAGTTCCAGCCCAGGCACACCACCAGCACCTCAGGGCCCTCCAGGGGATCTGAGGTAGGGATCTGGGGACCGGACCCCCCACCTACATCCAGGCACACAGCCAGCACCTTGGGGCTCTGCCCAGGGGCCCGGGGCATCAAGCCAGGGACCAGACCCCCAACCCACAACCAGGCACACCACCAGCACCAAGGAGCATGCCAAAAACATCACCTCCATGTGGGTAGCCCGCCACAGTAGCCTTGGCTGCCGTGAAAGTGGCTAGGCATCACAACCAGCACGCAAATTGCCCGCCAGCCACTGGAGTACATTGACACAAGGAGAGTCACCAGCGGAGACCAAAGAAAAGAATAGGATGTCTCTCTTCACAAAGCCCATGCCAGAGTGACAGAAGAAGCATCTGCTCTATGATAATATTGGG
>NW_007732330.1:19504-20652 GCF_000696425.1 Galeopterus variegatus | reverse complement strand
CTGCCGTGAAAGTGGCTAGGCATCACAACCAGCACGCAAATTGCCCGCCAGCCACTGGAGTGCATTGACACAAGGAGAGTCACCAGCGGAGACCAAAGAAAAGAATAGGATGTATCTCTTCACAAAGCCCATGCCAGAGTGACAGAAGAAGCATCTGCTCTATGATAATATTGGGGAACCTGAACACACCTCTCAGCATTGGACAGATCATCTAGGCAACAAATCAACAGAGTAACCATTACTCTTTCAGAGGGAGAGAAGTAATCTAGGGTTATCAGTGGTGGAAGGGTGGGAGGGAGAGAGGTATAGGGAGAGATTGGACAAGGGGCATAAAAAGTAAGTACAATTTGTAACAGTATACATACCAGTAATATTGATTTGATCAATATTATGTCAACCTTGAATCCCAAAAATATGTATAATCAATTATGATTCAATAAAAAAAACAGCTTAATGTCAGAAAGACAGTCATAAAGATCAGTGAAACAGAATTGACAAACCCAGGAATGGACCCACACGTATTTTGTCAGTTAATTTTTTACAAGATGTCAAAGTGAGTCAATGCACAAAGGAAATTCTTTTTTTTTTTTGGCAGCTGGCCAGTAGAGGGATCTGAACCCTTGACCTTGGTGTTACCAACTGCGCTAATTGGTCAGCCCCAATTTGCCAGCCCCTGGGGAAAGAAAATTCTTTTCAACAAATAGCACTGGACCAACAGAATATCCACATCAAAAAAAAAAAAGCAGTCTTACACCCCACACCATATACAAATTTAATACAAAATAGATCATAGAGGTATATATAAAATCCAACACTATAAAGTTTTTCTAAGACAGAAGAAAAATCTTAGTGACGAGCCATAAAACATAAAAGAAAAAATATTAACTGGACTTCATCAAAATTAAAATATCTTGCTCTTCAAAAGAACTCATTTTAAAAATAAAAAGGCAAGCTATATATTGGAAAAAACATCTGTAACACATATCAGACAAAGGATTTGCATACAGAAGATGGACAGAACTCCTAAAAGTCAATAATAAGAGTGTAAACAACTCAATTTTTAAAAGATAGGCAGCATACACTTCCCAAAAGAATATTTATAAATAATCGATAAGCACATGAAAAAATGTTCCCCATCATCATCAGGA
>NW_007732330.1:16886-18855 GCF_000696425.1 Galeopterus variegatus | reverse complement strand
AAAAGAATATTTATAAATAATCGATAAGCACATGAAAAAATGTTCCCCATCATCATCAGGAAAACACAAATTGAAAGCACAATGAGATACTACCACACAGCTTGAAAACAACAGGCGTTCTCTCGTACACTGCTGGTGGTAATGGAAAATGGTAAAAATCCTTTGTACTGACTTCCTTAAAATGTTAAACATACACTACCCTATCATTCCAAACCTACCTCTTTACTTGAGAGGAAAAACAATATGTCCACATAAAGAGTGGTCTACAAATGTTCATAACAGCTGCATCTGCAATAGCCAAACCCCAGAAACAACCAAAATGCCCATCAACAGATGAATGGATAAATGCAGGGTGATGTATCCACACATTGGAATGCTATTCAGCAATAAAAAAGATCACGCTATTGATACAAGTGACAACAGGGTTGAATCTCAAAACAATTATGCTGAGTGAAAGAAGCCAGACAGAAAAGCAGCATATACTGTATGATTCTATTTGTATAGATTTCTGTAACATGCGGACTAGCATAAAGTGACAGAAAACGATGTGAAAGCTGATCCTGGGGATGGAGGTAGAGGTTGGGAAGGGTCACAAAGAGGCACTAGAAACTTGAGGGTCATTGAACTATCTGTTACCTTGATTGTCATGATGGTTTCATGGATGTGAAACTCATCACTAATGTCAAGAACAAAGTTTACACTGTAAATATCTGTGTTTTAGTGTACTTCAATTACACCTCAGTGAAATCGAATTTAAAAATAAATGATGAGATGAAGTGAATTCAGAATAAGGGATAAGTATGGAAGAAAAGAAGGTTTAATATAAATTTAATAGGAGTCACTGAAAAAGAAAACCAAGGCAGTAAAACAAAATAACATTAAAAAGTATATTTTGAGAAGTTTCTCCTAAAACAATAAATAATTTGAAACTAGATATTGAAAGGGCACACTGCCTATCTGAGAAAATTAACCCCAAATGGCCAACCTCGTGCAGCTTCAGACAATCAAAATGAAAGGAGAGAAACCAGCACTAAGA
This sequence comes from Galeopterus variegatus, assembly GCF_000696425.1. Taxonomy (NCBI): domain Eukaryota; kingdom Metazoa; phylum Chordata; class Mammalia; order Dermoptera; family Cynocephalidae; genus Galeopterus; species Galeopterus variegatus. The sequence goes on along the minus strand of NW_007732330.1, from coordinate 17,819 downwards.
GATGATGGTAGGGTAAGCATTAGACATAAATCTACTTATAGAAGTAAGACAAATGGTTGTGAGGGAGAGATTTCTATAATGATTTAATAGCTACATACCCTGACAACATCAATACAGTACAACCGTTAAATGAAGGAAAATATTTTGTGCACATTACTGAATTTTGTTATATATCAACTTATGAAAGGTTTCAAGGAGGAATGTGGAGAGCATATAAAAGGTAGAATTGGATTGCTAATTGCCTCAGAGTGATTAATTGGAAGGGAAAGGATATTATTCCAAATCAGACACTAGGAGAAGAAATGGGCAGAGGTAGAAGAGATCACCAATTGGTTTATATAGCATTGTTTTACATACTCAAGAAATAATAAAGCAAGCACAGAATTACCATATGACATAGCAATTCCCTCCCTATGCATATATCTGAAAGAATTAAAAAAGGGCATTCAAACAAAAACTCGTACACAAAAGTTCATAGCAGCACTATGCACAGCACTATACACAATAGCCAAAAGATGGAAATAACTCAAATGTCTATCAACAGATGAGTGTGTTAAAAAAAAAAATGTGATACAGCCATACAACAGAATATTATGCAGTCATTAAAAGGGATGAAGTACTGACAATGCTACAACATGGATGAACCTTATCCATATTACACTAGGTGAAAAAAAAGACACAAAAGGCCACATACTGTATGACTCCACTTTCATGAAATGTCAGGAATAGACAAATCAATAGAAACTGAAAGATTTGTGGTTGCCAGGGGCAGCAGGAAGGGGAAACTGGGGAGTGACTACTAATAGGTATGTGGTCTTATTTTGGGGTGATGGAAATGTTCTGGAATTAGATAGTTATGGTGTTTGCACAATATCATGACTATACTAAATGCCATGGAATTGTGCGCTTTTTTTTTTTTTTTTTTTTTTTTTG
>NW_007732330.1:15755-16575 GCF_000696425.1 Galeopterus variegatus | reverse complement strand
CACCGCGCTCAGCCAGTGAGCGCACCAGCCATCCCTATATAGGATCCAAACCTACGGCCTCAGCGCTCCCAGCGCCGCTGTGCTCCCAGCGCTGCACACTCCCGAGCCACGGGTTCAGCCCGAATTGTGCGCTTTTAAAGAGTTGATTTTCTTAAAAGCATTCAATGAACTTTTATTGACTAACTTATATGTGCCTGGCACTGCTACTGGTACTGGGTGAGGATGCAGAGAAAAGAACAGCATGGTTCTTGCATACTTTAACATAAACCTTATCCAAACATGCTTCACAGGTTTTCTTGTCTTCTTGAATGAGAAACAGACAGCACAGCTTTCTTCTAATGGCCGAGGCACATCACTATCACGGTCGTCTATTCCACCAGGCAGGGAATGCATATCTTTTTCCGCATCTTTCCCTCTACTGTACACAGGATCAGTAAACTTCGGATAAAGGCCACAGAAGCCTCTGTTATAGCGTAAACAGTTTAATGCAGCAGTTTCAATGTGCCTAAGTTAGAGGCAGATATTTCAAGACTCTGAAGTATTAAAAAACATTACTTCCCTGACTCTTGGCTATGCACAGAATTGCTGAAGTTATTGACTGCCTGATCTCTACTCAAGTGGCTCATTTTGGAGACGAGCAACTTCATTACCTGATTCTGAGATGGCTTTGACATGATCTCAAAAAATGAATTTTGTAAGTCAATTTTACAAATAGTTTAACAAAAGAATCTCAACTTTTATCTGTTTTTTTTTTTTCCTTTTTGTCTTTTTTTGTGACCGGCAACGGATCGCAATCCTCAGTGTCGCGCCCGTACCGAAC
>NW_007732330.1:13044-14838 GCF_000696425.1 Galeopterus variegatus | reverse complement strand
CACCTCGCCCAGCCAGCGAGCGGCTGGTCTGTATGTGGGATCTGACCCCTCGGCGGGAGCGCCGCCGCGCTTCCCAAGCGGCGCACTGTAGCAGTGCGCCACCAGGCCGGCCCTCAACTTTTATCTGTTGATGGATATTCTCTATTTTATAACAGGAGTACCTATATTTAAATCCTATTTTTGTTGCTGTCATTTTACTTTAAATTTACTTTATTTTTTAGAGCAGTTTGTGAGCTTTTTTTACAGCAAGACTGTGTGCAAAGTACAGAAAGTTCCCACATATCCCCTGCCACCAGACATGCCCAGCCTCTCCATCAACATCCCCACCACTATGGTTACAACTGATGAACCTACATTGACATGTCATTATCACCCAAAGTCCACAGTTTGCATGACGGTTCACTCTTGCTGTTGTACATTCTGTGGGGTTTGACAAATGTAAAATGTGAAATGTCATGTAGCCACCATTACAGTATCATACAGAAGTTTCACTGTCCTAAAAATCCTCTAAGCTCCACCTGGTCATCCCTCCCTCCCTGCAACTACTGATCTTTATACTATCTCCATAGCTGTGCTTTTTCCAGAATGTCATGTAGCTGGAATATCATATAGCTGGCATCATTGAGTATGTAGCCTTTTCAGATTGGCTTCTTTTTTATTATTACTATTAATTATTCTTTTTCTTCTTCTTCTTATTATTATTATTTAAATTTTATTTTATTTTGTCAATATACAATGTGGTTGACTATTGTGGCCAATTACCGAAACCTCTCTCCCCCTCCCTCCTGTTTGCTTGTCGTATCAACTTCAAGGAATTGTAATTGTGTGTCTTCTTCACACCCCCATTTATTTGTGTATTTATTTATTTATTTTTAGCTCCCACAAATAAGTGAGAACACGTGATATTTCTATTTCTGTGCCTGACTCATTTCACTTAATATAATTCTCTCTAGGTCCATCCATGTTGTTGCAAATGGCAGTATTTCATTCATTTTTATAGCTGAGTAGTATTCCATTGTGTAGATATACCGCATTTTCTGTATCCACTCATCCGATGATGGACATTTGGGCTGGTTCCAACTCTTAGCTATTGTACATAGTGCTGTAATGAACATTGGAGAACAGGTATACCACAAAAGGATGGGCAACCAAAGGAAAAATAAATAAATGGGATTATATCAAACTAAAAAGCTCCTGCACAGCAAAAGAAACAATTAACAGAGTTAAAAGACAACCAACAGAGTGGGAGAAAACATTTGCAAAATATACATCTGATATGGGCCGGCCCGGTGGCGCACTCGGTAGAGTGTGGCGGCGCTCCCGCCGAGGGTTCAGATCCCATATAGAGACTGGTCCACTCACTGGTTGAGCACAGTGCGGGCGCGACACCGAGGGTTGCGATCCCGTTGCCGGTTGTGGTGCGGGCGCGACACTGAGGGTTGCGATCCCATTACCAGTCACAAAAAAAGACAAAAAAGAAAAAAATATATATATATATACATCTGATAAAGGATTAATATCCAGAATATACAAGGAACTGAAACAACTTTACAACAAAAAAACAAGTAACCCAATTAAAAAATGGGCAAAAGAACTAAATAGGCATTTCTCAAAGGAAGATATATGAATGGCCAACAGACACATGAAAAAAATGCTCAATAACACTCAGCATTCAAGTAATGCAAATCAAAACCACACTGAGATACCATCTCTCCTCAGTTAGGATGGCTAATATCCAAAAGACTGTGAATGATAAATGCTGGCGAGGTTGCGGATTAAAAGGAACTCTCATAC
>NW_007732330.1:8561-12795 GCF_000696425.1 Galeopterus variegatus | reverse complement strand
TCCCATATAGAGACTGGTCCACTCACTGGTTGAGCACAGTGCGGGCGCGACACCGAGGGTTGCGATCCCGTTGCCGGTTGTGGTGCGGGCGCGACACTGAGGGTTGCGATCCCATTACCAGTCACAAAAAAAGACAAAAAAGAAAAAAATATATATATATATACATCTGATAAAGGATTAATATCCAGAATATACAAGGAACTGAAACAACTTTACAACAAAAAAACAAGTAACCCAATTAAAAAATGGGCAAAAGAACTAAATAGGCATTTCTCAAAGGAAGATATATGAATGGCCAACAGACACATGAAAAAATGCTCAATAACACTCAGCATTCAAGTAATGCAAATCAAAACCACACTGAGATACCATCTCTCCTCAGTTAGGATGGTTAAAATCCAAAAGACTGTGAATGATAAATGCTGGCGAGGTTGCGGATTAAAAGGAACTCTCATACATTGTTGGTGGGACTGCAAAATGGTGCAACCCCTATGGAAAATGGTATGAAGGTTCCTCAAGCAATTGCAGAGAGATCTACCATACGATCCAGCTATCCCACTGCTGGGAATATACCCAGAGGAATGGAAATCATCAAGTCAAAGGTATACCTGTTCTCAGATTTGTTTCTTTCACTAAGTAATATGCATTTAAAGTTCCTCTGTGTCTTTTCATGGCTTGATAGATCAGTTCTTTTTAGTGCTGAATAATGTTCCATGATCTGAATGTTCCAGAGTTTAGCCATTCATCTACTAGAGGACATCTTAGTTGCTTCCAAGTTTTGGCAATTACAAATAAAGCTGCCATAAACATCCATGTGGAAGTTTTTGTGGGGACATAAGCTTTCAACTCATTTAGATAAATACCAAGGAATGCAATTACTGGATGGTATGGTAAACCATGTTCGGCTTTGTAAGAAACTGCCAAACTGTCTTCCAAAGTGGCTGTACCATTTTGCACTCCAACCAGCAATGAATGAGAGTTCCTGTTGCTACACATCCTCGCCAGCATTTGGTGTTGTCAGCGTTCTGGATTTTCAACATCCTAATAGCTGTGGAGTAGTCTCTCATTATTTTAATTTGTAATTCTCTAACGACATATGATGTTGAGCTTTTCATATGTTTATTTGCCATTTGTGTATCTTCTTTGGTGAAGTATGTGTAAGGTCCATTTTTAAAATTGGATTGTTTGTTTTCTTATTGTTGAGTTTTAAGAGTTCTTTGTATATTTTGAATAATAGTTCTTTATAAGATATGTCTTTTGCAAGCAGTTTTTCCCAGTCGGTGGACTGTCTTCTCATTCTCTTGAAAAATGATTAACTTTATGTAAATAAATAATAATAAAATTAAATCAATAAGAGAGGGGGCCCTAACTGAACACATGCAATAACAAATGAACATCAAATTGATAACACAACTACACAAAAGAAAAAATAATCTAATTAACCTTTGAACACAGACTATCCACCCTCCATAGGACATATTTTAAAGACTGCTAAGAAAACTCAAAATTAGTACTTTTGTCATAGCAACTCTAAAATGATTTTCTGTATATCATAGAAATGAGCAAATAAAAAAATAAATTGATTTTTTTTGGAACCCAGCATTCTCACTGTGAAAGGAGGAAGATACGAGGAGAAAAGGAAGGAGAGGAAGAGAGTTATCAGTATGAACAGGTTTGGAATGGTTATTTACAGTCTCAACGTTATCACCCTATAGATTATTTCTTAATTAAAAATGGAAAAGCTACTTTTATAACAGAGAAACTTGGTGAACATCCCCTTAACCAAGTGATTCCATTTATCACCAATAATGGGAGATACTAACATTGTTTACCTGATGGGATACACCAAAGACACAATATTACTTATATGGCATTCCTACATTTCACTTGAACCTAATCATGAGAAAACAGACAATCTAAACAGAAGGACTGGCTGGCCAGCCAGTTCACTTGGTTAGAGCATGGTGCTGATAACAACAAGGTCCAGGGTTCAATCCATGCACTGGCTGGCCACCAACAATAAATAAGTAAAAAAATAAAGACCACAAAAAGCAGGAGAACTGATTTAGATTAAAGTGAACTTACAAGACATGATAACTGAATGCAACTCATCATCTCTAATAGGATCCTGGACCAAGAAAACAACAACTATCAAGGCATTATCGGAACAATTGCAGACACTTGAATATGGATTGCATTTTGGACAATACTATTATATTGAAATAAGTCTTCACAAATATAATATTGTATTGTGGTTGTGTAGGAGGGTGGTCTTGGAACTTTATAATGGATAAATTGGGGCAAACAGCGCCTTAAAGCCATTGATCAAACTTAACATCACTGAGAGTGGCACAACCAGACATTATGTACTCACTGATATGATGCAATAGAAAATACACCACATCATCTAGAAAGTGTTCCTGGTGTGAAAGCCTATAGCTCTAACTACTAGTGTGCACGAAATTCAGATGATAAACATGCTAAACCACACCAGGGGATATAATTAGTCAAATCCAGAATGTAGGAAATTCTGTAGGATAGATAATCCTGTTTCTTTAGTAAATAAATGGCACAGGAACAAAAAGAAAGAGGGAACACTTATCCATGAGACATCAGACAAATAACAACGTATGGACCTTGTTTGGATCCCAATTGACACGAAACATTAAAAATACATTTTGAGACAAATGAAGAAAATTGAGCACAGACTAGGTTATTGGATAATAACCAATATCTGGGTTATTGGATGATATTGAGAAATCATTAAAGGCATTGGGTGTAATAAAGTTGTTGTGGTTATTTATTTAAGGGCTTATCTGTTGTATATACATACTGAAGAATTTATATGTAAATAAATATCTGAGAAAACCCTAGATATCTCAGATATTGCTTTTAAAAAAACTCCTGGATGACCACAGAGGAGGTCTACAGATTTAAAAAAAAAAAAAAAAAAAAAAAAAAAAAACTCCTGGAGAAAAGGAGGAATGAGGAGGGACGGAGGAAACAAGAATGTCAGAATATTGTGAACTTTTAAAGCTGGTGATGGATATATGGGGGGATTATTATACTATTTACTTTTGTTTATGTTTGGAGATTCTCATAATTAAAAGTAATTAGACATTTCAAAAATAACACCAGAGAAACTGGGATGCACCTGGGATAATACACACTGGTGGTTTGATAAATGTTTCAGGCACTGTGCTAGAAGCTCAAGACGTAAAGATGAACTGCCAAATTTTTGCCCTTACGTTGCTTACAGCAAGTGGAAAGCAAATTGACAATTCCTATTACAAGTCCCAGCATTTATACACTCTTTAACCTAATAATTCCACTCCTCAAGATTAATTCTAGGAAATATGTCAGTTTCCCCAGAATATCTGTATGTTCAGTATGATTCCAATCAAAATTCCCAAAAATGTTTTTTGTGGAATTTTCATGGAAAGGCCAAAACCTTTCATAAGAACAGAGAGAGATAGGACTTGGCTTATCAAATATCGGTACTTATAAAACTATGGTAGTTAATTAAGACAGTGTGATACTAGTTCAGGAAATGGCATATTGACCAAATGGAAGAGAACAGAAAGCCTAGCAACAGAGTCATGTTAAGTATGTGACTTTGGTATATGACAGACATATCAGATCAGCACAGGAAGAAGGGACTATATTCATTGGAAAAACCAGCTATCCACAAGGAAGAGACAAAATCAAATTTCTATCTTACACTATATGCAAAATTCAGCTCCTGATGGATCAATATTTATCTGTCAAAAACAAAACTTTAAAATTACTAGTTTAAGGGTCTGGCCAGTTAGCTTACTTGGTTAGAGTGTGGTGCTCGTAACACCAAGGTCAAGGGTTTGGATCCCCATACCAGCTAGCTGCCAAAAAAAAAAGGTACAATTTTTTCTAAGAATACCCATAATGATCAATCTGTATAAAAAGGAAAGCAAGAGAACAATGAATACAAGATTTGGGATGGTAATTCCCTGGGGTGGCAGCATGTGAGGCAAGAAGATGGCTAGACACAGGTTATCAGCAAGGTTCCAGTTTTCACAATGAGTTGTGGTTTACTGGGTGTTTGTTACATTATTAAACATTATTGGATTATAACAAATTGATTATAATGAATCTAATCAACGTCTCAAAGAATAGTTTGGTGCTCACTTTGGCAGCACATGCACTAAAATTGAAACGATACAGAGAAGATTAGCATGGCCCCTGCACAAGGATGACA
>NW_007732330.1:0-8058 GCF_000696425.1 Galeopterus variegatus | reverse complement strand
ACATGCACTAAAATTGAAACGATACAGAGAAGATTAGCATGGCCCCTGCACAAGGATGACACGCAAATTTGTGAAGCATTCCATATTTAAAAAAAAAAAAGTTTGACAATACCTTTTAAAACACAATAATCTTCATAAACTCTGACCAAATAATCCCACTTTGAGGAAAAAAATAGTTCAAGCCATATATTAAAAAAGTTCATTGCAATTATGTAAAAAATGCAAATAAATTAGTCATAACAATTATTTGAAAAATCCATATCACTTAACACGTGTGACAGTTAAATAACCACTCCCCAAACCACTCCCCACCTTCTCCCTCTTCCCATGCCAACAAAATCTCAAATTTGTTAGGGATATCAATATGCCCATTCCCAAGAGATGAACTATGATGGTCTAAAGCCATATCTGTTCCTTTCCAGTAACTCTCTTTCGTAGCTTCCTCGGCTAGGGTGAGGGGTCTGAGGAAACCCTGATTTTGGTTCTCCCAACCCCAGGCTTTGAATTAGAAGTTAGTCAAAAAGAGACGTAATCCTGGAAGGGGGATGGGGAGCAGCTATCTCGCTTCCAGAATCCAGAGACATCAGTGGCAGAGGGTCTAGAGATAGCCCCCATGTGTTCAGAGGAAGTGATGATTGAGTTGGGAACTAAATTTTTAAGTGATCAATTTATTAACAGTTCTGTGTTAAGACAAATTTTACACCATCTCATAACTACAGGGACTCAAATAATAAAAAGGTAGGTGACAAGACTCCCTATACTTACTACTTACTCACCCTTCTTTAATCTGTTCTGGTGGGACTTAATTAGTAACTAAATAGCCAAAAGTTATTTAGAAAGGGACAGGTAATCTTAGCTCCACTAGTTACTCAGTAACTGGCAACTATTAATTGAATAAAAGGTTAAAAATATGCCTCAAATGGTAAAACTGCTGACCAAAGAAAACAAGTAGGTCCCTTACATTAACGTATTCTTGTACTTGGACCTACTGGGATCTGGACCATTATGTGCTCTTCTTGCAATTTAAGGTTTCAGTTTCCTTCTTGTCATATTTTTCTTTGGTTAACACTACTTTTCCCCCAGATTCTGTCCATCTAAATCCAATCCCAACCTCTGCAATCAATATTTCCTGAGCTCCAAATTGGAGCATAACAATAAAAATACTTGAAAATAGGGCAAGAGTGTACACCTCACTTTGTATATCTCTGAAAGTGTAAACATGAATTTATAGAATAAATAGCACCACAGGAGCTATTTAACAAAATGTGTTTAATTCAGCATGTATTAGTATCTCTGCATCTTGCACCATGTCCAATGTTGGGAAACATAGAAAACTGACAATAACATGGCAAAAATAAACACACTAGAGATTTTTTAAAAAACTGGCTTTCCATCTATTAGGATTTCATAAAGCAGGGCATACCTTCAGAAGTTAAAAACATGGGTTTGAGCAGGACATGGAAGTGAAAGAATGTGGAAGTTCTAAGCATTTGTAAATAAATTTCCCTTGAGAGNCTGTCATAGAAAAGCCCATAATAAAAAGCGAAAAAGAGTTATGAAATAGTATTATAGTATAATCCCATGTTTTGAGAATACGCTTGGAAGGACATATGACGAAATGTCAACAAGTGACCTCTAAGTGGTAGGAATGTTTTTTTAAGCTATTCAAATCCTTACACTTTTAATATACAAAGATGCCTGCCCCATGGGCCCCATCTTCCCTACCTGCCCTCCAGTGACGCTCTTTCATCCCTTCCGAAGGATCCCTGTGAACTCCTGAAGCCCATCCCCCTCTCTACCCTCACACTCACTATAGGTGTCCCCTCACCCCGGGTCACTCAACTGCACACCTCCCAAGATGAGGGCTCCATGAGCAGAGCCATCACTCATCATTCTATCCCGAGCACACAGCTGACAGTCTACAGAATGACCTATCCACATTACAAAAGGACAACTTATACAAAAAGGTTTGTGTTTTGCTTCTTAAAGGCAGGGATCTGAGGGCCGGCCCGTGGCTCACTCGGGAGAGTGCGGTGCTGATAACACCAAGGCCCCGGGTTCGGATCCCATATAGGGATGGCCGATTCGCTCACTGGCTGAGCGTGGTGCTGACAACACCAAGTCAAGGGTTAAGATCCCCTTACTGGTCATCTTTTTTTTAAAAAAAAAAAAAAGGCAGGGATCTGAAAATCAATTCAAGCCCCTCTTCCAGTTCCTGTGGCTAAGCCTAAAGCACCAAAGACCCAACACCTACCAACAGCATCTTTTAAATCTGTGAGTTCTATCTGGCAAGCTTCCTGATAAGTCTATACTCCTCTCAAGAAAACAAGCTGGAATAAACGGGTAAGAGTATAAACTACAAGCCCCAGGAAGGAAACACCATGACTTCAGAATAGTCAGACTTCAATGGTATAAAGCTTTCCCTGCCCCTCCCTACCCTACCCCACCCCTATTTCTAAGCCGCATGGTCGTTTCTTTCTTAAGAGTTCCCTTAGAACATTTAGTAACACCAGAGACAAGATCCTGGCCCTCACTGCGATTAGACCAGAGAGGGAAACCACAATTGCAAATTTACCATGTTGACTAGGACTATGAGGGAAGGATTCAGTTATGTGTCTACCATAGGGACAATTGACCCACTTAAGGTAAAAACCAGTATGTAAATGCTAAAGGTGTTAAAGCACTGAGATGCAGTAGCAGGATTCACTACTCAGAAGGGAGCCTTCTTGAAAAGCATCCTGCATGCAGATACACCGTAAAACCACAGCAGAGCCCCATAAGCATGGACAGGCAGGGCCTGCACTTGCAAGGCCTCCTACACAACACTGAGCAGGGAAGGTGTGATCAGATCTGCTTTTTTAATATGACTATGAGCCGTTAACTAATAGCAAGGTTTCAGTGACTAGGTGTACATTTTACCTCAACACAACTTCAAGCTTGAAGGTTTAAAAGGAGTTCAGAGAACTTAATAATAATATTCTAGCACAGTGCCTGCCTGACACACAATTTCAGAATTAGTCTCAGGTAGTTTTGTCAGGCAGGTTACCTGCAGTCCCTACACAGTCCAAGCATCCATGAAGTTCAAGTTCAGTTTGCTCCACGTCCACAACTTCAACCCTCTTCCCATCTGCTCAACATTCCTTCCTATGCACATCTGACTTTACAAAATAAACCAGAAATTCTCTACTTCAGTTACTTCAGGAGCACATCAGCCAGGAAACCTGTCCCCTTTGGAAATCTCTGATCTTTTCTAAACATCTCATGGTTGATAAAAATGAGAACCCATCTTGTAAGGTTTTTTAAAAATTGGCTCTGGCACACAATGAAACTGCTTTTCAGAAACATTTTACCCTTATTAACCTTACCAATGCTCCACATTTTATCTGTATAAACCACACTATGCGTTTTCTCAGTAATTTTGCTCTAATAAGCTGTTACTAGTTTGCAGTATGCTTTCAAGACTTTCCCTATTAGACACAAGATTTCCAAACACTGAGGGAAAACTTTGCCCATTTGTATAAACCAAGTAATTCTAGCCCACCACAAGATAACCTCTGCTAACTATTCAGTATTTCATATGGCAAATGCTAGAGATGATTCAGAAATCCAGGCAGAGTATAAGCAATATATTTTGCAACAATTATTTCTTCCAATGAATGACTTGTAAATTCTCTCCCACCCCATGTTAAACAGGTTAAATGGAGTAGCTTCCAAATTTTAACTGTTACACATAAAATCCAGAATGTCAATACCATACTTGCATTCTACATAAGGTTACAAACAACGCATACACCTTATATTAAATTCAAAATATCTGAAAGGAAGGCTGCATCCCGATTATGGGAAAAAAACTTTACATCTCACACAGGCTATTAAAATCTGCTTCTGAATATAGCATAGCATATACAGCAATTCAGATCTTTAAGTGAATTTATGCCAGTTTATATAGTAAGTAAACTGAATTTCATTCAATTTCACCCTTTTACTTCATTTTTCCACATATTGAAGTGATCCTTTCACTTAAGGTAAAAGGGTAATCGTGTAACGATCTGAAATCTAATGAAAACTTTGGTAAAGTGGACTTTTATAGTACTTATGAGAAAGATAGCTCTTAAAATGACTCCTAATGGCTACTGTTGATGGGATCAAACTCCTTAAGCAAAATAAACCTACTCCACTCTTAAATGTGAAAACCACAAAGATAAAGGCTTAATCTGATAAAAGTCTTGCAACCTGTTCCACATTACTGAGAAGCCCATTATACTGTTCCACTGTTGCAGTATTCCTAGTTATTTTCCTTTATTTGCACTGCCTAAAAAATTGGCAAGAAAACCAAAAAGCTGTAGTGTCCAGATTAAATCCTTAACCTTTAAGACATCTTTAAAGCTTGGGAGTACTTTGAAAGCAGCGGGTAAACATGAACATCTTCCCAGAATATCAACTTTACATTAAACATCTAACATTAAAACAAAAAGCGCAAAATTTACACTCATTTTTAACCGATGAGAATTTCCTCAAGCTACCGCCATCAATGTAATTTCATCCACACTTGCTACATTAAAACGCGGTACCTTTGCCATAAATAAAAGCAATTATGATTCTTAAAACATCTGTTTGATAGGCACAAACCACTTTTTATTCTGACAGGTCACATAATTTTGAAGGGGCTCTTCCCGAGGGAACACTACCTAGCCAAAATGAAGGTGAAGCACACATTATTTCAGCTTAACTGCAGTATTTACACCTGTTAACCAAATAGAACACTCTGTTGACCTGTCATATCTAGTTTGTGTGACATGATTCAAATGTACAAAAGAATAAAAAGTAGACACAGGGAGAAATTAACCAATAGATTTTTGAATTAAGTGATAATAGCAAAGGCAATTTAAATATTAACATGGCATAAATTTCTCTATCTTAGTGGTTTAAAAATGCTTACAAACAAGGGATGAGTTCACTTGCTTAGATATTTGAAATACAACTTTATTCTGATTCTAAACGAAAGGAATGGGAATGACAGTAACAAACAAGATTTCACCACCGAATGTTGTGATGTGACTATAGCAGTCTTATATTTGAAACTCAAGAAATCAACTGCGTTCCAAAACAGCTAAATATGCAGGTCCAAACAATGAAGGTATTTTTTTAAACTGCCACATTCACTCCAAAGCCCATTCATCTCCTTCAGCATCCCACAGATGAAGCACATGTTCTGCTTAGCTAGATAATAAAGTGGCACACACGCTGCACCGCTGACATCACAGGACAGCTGCCTATAAAACTAGACTTCTGACGCTGGGCTCCAGCTTCTCTCTCACAGGTCATCATCCTCATCCGGAAGAGCAGTTGTCTGAGCAACCTAGAGAAAAAGATGAAATGATGATAATACTCCAGAGATTAAAAAGTGAGGAATATAACTGTCAAATCTAACAACATTAACCAAATGTAAACATGGTACCTCTAAATCATGCTCATACTGTGCTGCCAAAGCTGGGTCCATGACAACCTCTGGTGGGGCAAGAGCAGGCATGGCAACAAACTCCAAGTTAGGGTCTCCAATGAGCTTTCGTGCAAGCCAGAGGAAGGGCTTTTCAAAGTTGTAGTTACTTTTGGCAGAAATGTCATAGTACTGTTTAAAAGAAAAAATATTAAGAAATCCTGACGCCAGGTAGGAAGGAATTAAAAAAAAAAAAAAAATCCATTACAAAAATGATTAGATGTTGCAAGCTAAAAAAAACGGATGAAATTCTTTCAATTCATAAATTTAAAAAAAAATTAATTCCATGGACAGATTATAATCTTCTCTAAGGATCAAAATAAGTTTCAGGTTTAACATACCTGCAGATTCTTCTTTCGGTGAAAGACAATAGATTTTGCCTTCACTTTCCTGTCCTTAATATCCACTTTGTTGCCACACAACACAATGGGGATGTTTTCACATACTCGTACAAGGTCTCTATGCCAGTTAGGCACATTCTTGTAAGTAACTCTTGATGTTACATCAAACATTATAATGGCACATTGGGCTGAAAGAAAAATTTATGGTAGTTACTACAAACCTAGGAGTTTACTACATGGATGAGGAATGCTAATACCCACAGACTAGGATTCACTTAAGGTCTTAGTAAGGCCTAACTCTGGGTCATCCAGATCTCTCCCTGCAATTTCAAGGTCTCTTCTAATTCTAAAAATGTCAAACTATTGTAATATACAATACTGCTTATAATTGCTTTTCATAAGAAAGTTTAAAAGAACAGATCACTCTACCAAATCTCTTCTCCCATAATAATTAATAGTATCTCACCCCCAAAAAGATGTCTAAAATAGATTAATGATAAATTAGCATTCCAGAGCACCCACCTCCCATATTGTGAGGGTGGGGCTTGGAAATATTCTTTAAAAGGGTCTTAAATGACTGAATATACTGGGAAATATTAATATTATGCCTCTGTTTAAAAACATCCAGGTAAATCTATATACTGACCTATATGGATGGCCATAAAATAGATAATAGGGCAACAAACCGCAGAGTACATACAGCATAATACAACTTTTTGATTAAAGGATTTTGGGGGGGGTAAAATCCTTGTGTTTATTTGTGCATGCTCAAGGAAAGCAAAAGGCATGGAAGGATTCCCCCAAAGTTTTCATTAGAAAAGTGACACTCCGAGAGAGATGAGTATTTTCTTTATCCATCTTTTTGTCTGATACAACAGTAAACATTATTTTCTTTACAATTTTTTTTAAAAATTCTATTTTTGGTGACTGGCTGGTAACAGGAATCAAACCCTGTTGTTGTCAACACCATGCGCTAACCAGCCAGCCCTCTCTGCAATTTTTAAATCAAGCATTTTGAAAAAAAATATTCAGGGAAACTCAGTACAAACAATTAAAAAGAAATCAGCTATTTTTATACAACATTTGTCAAATAGAGAACCTAGCTCCTCCAGTCTAAGATCTGCTCCAAGCGTTTTCTGTCTTTGAGTGGAAATATTATTAACTACTAACCACCAAAATATATACCTGATCCTTAATTTTCAAATACTGAAACTGCAACAACACCTTGTCTGTTGCTCACTATTACTGTTTTAAATTACAAGTCTCACGGTAAGTCATACCGTTTTTCCAAAACCATGCTTAGCATGACACAGCATGCAATCAAACGACACAAGAGCAAGTTCACAAAATCTCCTCCCCCTCGACCCAAATGGTGGTCAACTCCCTGACGGCAGTATATCTTTTTTTAACCCAAGAAATACCCAATTCTCATTAGTCAGTATTAAGCATGTTTGTTGGAAAGACCTAACTACCAGTGAACAACCTGGGAGACTAAAGTACAAACCCTCTCAAAACCTGTTACCAGTTACAAATGAGATACCTACCTTGGATGTAATAACCATCTCTCAGTCCACCAAATTTCTCCTGGCCAGCTGTATCCCATACATTGAACTTAATAGGACCTCTGTTGGTATGGAACACGAGGGGATGGACCTCAACACCCAGGGTGGCTGAAATGGAAACATTTCAAATCAGTGGATGAATTTATCCATTTCACACAAACTTCCACAACCGGTTTTCCGCCTACTTACCTACATACTTCTTCTCAAATTCACCGGTCAAGTGACGTTTCACGAATGTAGTTTTTCCAGTACCACCATCACCAACCAATACAAGCTGTTGGAGAACAAATTTTGGAAATAAGCCCAAAATATTTCCTCTTAGGGTCCCAGAACTGCGGAGGCGATAAAATTCTGTAGACACCCATTTCACTCGAGCCACACAACTTTAAACACCCCGCAAGTACGCGGAACACAAAGGACGTGGTCCTGCTATGGGTAATCAAAGGCTCGGCCACGAAACTTCCCAGGCCCACTGTCCCGTCTTGCGCCCGGGAGGCCTGCGAGAACCGGCGCCGGAGCCCCGGCCCCCCAGGCCCCACCGCGGAACACTACGTACTTTGAACTGGACCTGGGGCTCTCCCTGGGCAGCCATCGCGGTGTTCCTGCAAGGGAGGAGAGTGGCTTGCTCGCGGGCCGCATGGCGCCGCGCCCCCGGCCC
>NW_007732329.1:133144-135649 GCF_000696425.1 Galeopterus variegatus | reverse complement strand
GGTTTGACACTATTGACTGACTAAGATGTCACTGTGGTTGCCAATTTGGTATGGCTACCTCGGTGACTACTCAGTTGGCCACTAGTGCCTTGCGTGTGTGGTTGCATCGGGTCTTGGGCCTTTCCGGGGAGCCACCTCTCTGGTCAGCTTGGACTCTGCCAGGCTGCTGGATCACGGGGTAGTACCACAGGGTGTATGGTCTCTGCTGAGCTTCCACCTCCCCTGCTGGACTTCTCCCTGTTCCATGCGCTCTGGCCCAGGCTGCTGGGATGCGCCGAGGCACCGCAGAGCGTGTGGTCTCTGCAGAGTTGACCCTTCCCCTGCTGGATGTCTCCCTGCTCTGTGCACGCTAGGCCGGGCTTGGGATGGAGCCAGGTGGCAGCGGTGAATCCTACCTGCTTCTGGATCGCGCTGCGGCGGCCCCCCCACAGGGTGTGTGGACTCTACAGAGCTTCTGTTTCCCTTGCTGGACAACTCTGTGCTCCGTACGCATTGGGCCAGGCTGCTGGATCGCGCGGCAGCAGTGTGGTCCCCATGGAGTTCCTGGCTCCCCTGCCGGACGTCTCCCTGCTCCGAGCGCACTAGGCCAGGCTGGGAATGGAGCTGGGTGCCTGCGGTGAAGCCTACCTGCTGGATCACGCAGTGGCAGCCCCACAGGGTGTGTGGTTTCTGCAGAGCCTCCGCCTCCCCTGCGGGACATCTCCCCTCTCTGTGTGTACTGGACTGGGCTGGGCTGGGAATGGAGCCGGGTGGCGGTGGTGTAGCCTGTCTGCCAGATCGTGCGACAGGGGCCCCACAGGGCATGTGGTCTCCACAGAGCTTCTGCCTCCCCCGCTGGACATCTCCCTGTTCCATATCCACTTGATGTTATGTTTTTATAGTTTAAATCGGTTGATTTGTGGGAGAGAGTGACGCTAGGGACCGTCTATTCTGCCATCTTGACCGGAAGTCTCCTCCTGGCATGCTTTGTTTTATGATTTCCACCTGTCTTTTGGTAGCATTGTATTTTTCTCATTGTGTTTAGCTCATTCATCCCTGGTCTTTATGAGATTGTCTCCCATATCCCCTTCCTCTTTGGAGGTCATCTCATTGGAACAAGAGAGAACAGTTTAAGCCCCTAAATCGACAAGCTTCCTGGGTAGGCCTTTCATTACTAAGTAGGAATTAATGTGTTGACTTCACTTTAGCGGTAAATGAACTGATGTCAGTTGCTGCTGGTAGCATTTGGTAAGCAATTGCAGGATCTGTATAGTATTCACTTTAATTCTGGCCGCTTTTTACAAAAGTTTTTATTATGGTCATTTCTAAACATGTTCAAAAATAGAACTGTACACACACAGTTGTCCCTCAGTATCTGTGGGGGATTGGCTCCAGGACCCCCTGCAGATATCAAAATATGAGGATGTTCAAGTCCCTGATGTAAAAGGGCATAGTATTTGCATGTAACCTATGCACATCCTCCTGTATAGTTTAAATCATCTCTAGATAACTTATGATAATTGGTTGTTCAGGGGAGTGGTGGCAAGAAAAAAAAAGTCTACATTTTTCAATACAGATTTAATTATTATTCCTAATTTTTTTGGTCTGCGGTTGGTTGAATCCGTGAATGTGGGACCCACGGATACAGAGGGGTGACTGGTAATGGACCCTGAGTACCCATGGTGGAGCTTCAACACTTACCAACATATGGCCACTCATTTATATCCTCAGCTCTGCCCCTTCCTAATTATTTAAAAGCAAATTCTGAGCATGTAATTTCAAACATGTGCTTATATAACTCTGAAAGATAAGGACTTTCAGATACATATCTCTGAAAGATGACTGTGTTTTAAAAAATATATCCACAGTACTATTAAAACACCTGAAAATAATGGACAATAATTTTTCTTATCAGATACTCAGTCCATGTTTAAATTTTCTTCTTGGTTTTCAGCAAGGTCTTCTGTTGCATTTGGTTGATATTCTATCGAAGATTCTTAACCAGAGTCCCTCCTCCCCTGTGTTTTTTTTTACATTTATCTGTTGAAGAAGCTGGAGCATTTGTCCTATATAGTTTTCTACTTTATGGATTTTGTAGATTGCATCCTCCATATTTGGTTAGCCTGAGGTAAAGATGGTGCAGGGAACTGGCCTTATTTAAAGCATCTGACTCAGGGCTCACAGATAAGACATATTTCTTGACCTCAAGAAGCTTGAGTGGCGATAGTGGTTACACCTGATATGAAAAGTGCTCTAGTACTTTAAACAAGCTTAGAGAGAGACCTAAGGTGGGGAGTGTGGAAGAGGAGAGTTAACTCTAGAGTGAGCAACCACGAGAATATCAGGAGAAAGCTTTGGGCTCTGAGGACAGTCTTTCTGGCAGCTAGAACAGCATATGCAAAGGCTCTAAAGCTTGAAATAATATGTCCAA
The DNA here is from genome assembly GCF_000696425.1 of Galeopterus variegatus. NCBI lineage: Eukaryota > Metazoa > Chordata > Mammalia > Dermoptera > Cynocephalidae > Galeopterus > Galeopterus variegatus. Next base: position 133,239 of record NW_007732329.1, on the reverse strand, counting down.
GATTCCTGCTCTTTGCTGAGCCCCTGCCAGTGGTCCCAGTCATCCTCCTCTTTTTTCTTTGGACATTACTTCTTTGAAGAGGTCCAAATTCCTCA
>NW_007732329.1:130528-131858 GCF_000696425.1 Galeopterus variegatus | reverse complement strand
CCCAGTCATCCTCCTCTTTTTTCTTTGGACATTACTTCTTTGAAGAGGTCCAAATTCCTCATCTTTGGAAAATTTTCAGTAGATTTGATGGAAGAATGTCTTTTTTTCTGTGCCCACCTGCTGTTTCTTCATCAGCTCCTTGACATTGGTTTCAAAGGTCTCCCTTGACCTTGGATACTTTCTTTCTCTAGCTTATCCCTTTTGGTGCCCATTACACTCTTGAAGAGGCTCTTGGTGAGTGCTTTCCATCTTTCCTGGCTGGTGATGCCAGCAGACATTTTAGGGAACGTGGAATCAATGAACACTGCAGAGAGAAGGGAATCGGAATCAGGGCTGACTATGGACAGTTGGAACCACTGGGTTTTACCCTGAAAGGAACCCTTAGAGACCACATGGTTCAAAGCCTTCTTCTAGGGTGGGAGATCATTCTTGTGTGCCCGCAGCACTCACTGCTATGCCCTCTGCCTGCTGCTGCTCACCTGTGGCAATTGAGCAGTAATGAGCATGTAATAAGTGTGGCTTCCTGCACACAGCCCTCCCGGCTCCTACACGTGACATCCTGCAAGCCCCTTTGTCTCTCCGAGGCTCCATTCCACCTTCTGAAAGTGAGCCGGGATTCTCCCCTGGCACAGGGTGGGGGACTGTCCTGCTCCCCTGCCCATGAAATGGATGTGAGCTTCAATCTGGAAAGCCTGGTAAACTGTAAAGGGTCACAAGGGTTAGTTATTAACCTACTTCACACACTCAACAGCCCGTTCCATGGCATTTCACTGCCTGCGATGCTTTTATTGTTCCTGTGTGCTGGGGCCTGAGACCCAAGGCCCAAGCCACCTGCTCAGTCAGTTGTGATCAGTATCGCGTGGCATCTGTGCTGCTTTGATGGCAGCAAGAGTGGCGGGTCAAAGTCCAGGGAGGGTCCTAGGCTGGCTTGGAACTGGCCCAGGTCATGCACACAAGCCAGCAGTGGCAGATCCAACAGGATGCATGAGGGTGAAGACTGAGAAAGGAGGTCTGGGATATGGGATGTTTTAATGGCAGAGCAGGGAATCCAAGGTTGGAGGTCAGGATACCTCAGTATTCTAGAGCTATGAGATTTATTTTGCTTTGAAGGCCAGAAATATTTAGCTTTATTCTAAAAGGTGTGGAGGAGAAGTTCCCATTCGTTAAAGAGGCTCCTGAAGAAGAAAGCAAAAAATTACATGCTTTTTTTTTTTAAAAGAAAAAGGTCTGCAGGTACTAGAATTGCTATAACATGTATATTAACTCACTTCAGGGAATGAATTCTTCCACAAATATCTGTTTTCTAGACAGCTACTGTTTATTCCAGTTA
>NW_007732329.1:127015-129868 GCF_000696425.1 Galeopterus variegatus | reverse complement strand
GTGAGGAATATGAAATGGTCAAAAATGTGGGTCCTACTCATACAGGACTCCTTAGGGTACGGTGCAGAATTGTTCTTGAATTGCTTTGTACCTCTCCTGTCCCCACCAAGGGTCCCAGACATCTACATCGTCTGTGTCCTCAGGTCAGCTTTGTATGGTGTTCCAGCCGTCAAAACATCATTACTTTACTCTCTGGCTTTCTGGGGCTGACTGATGTTATAACACTGGTTTTCAACATTTATTGCATGCTGGAATCTTCTGGGGAGCTTTTCAAAGTCCAGCTTCTAGGGTACACCCAAGATTACCACCACTGGGATTGCTGGGTGTGGGAGGTGGGACCTTGTCATCAGAATTTTTTTGCCTTTTTTAAAAAAAAAAACAACAACAAAATATTTATTTTTGGTGGTTGGCCAGTGTGGGGATCTGCACCTGTGACCTTGGTGTTATAAGGCTGTGCTTTATCCAACTGAACTAACCGGCCAGCCCAAAATATTTTATAACTCCCAAGGTGATTCTGAGGTGTAGCCCAGTTTGAGAACCGGGGTTTTGCAGGGCCACATCCTTTACATTTGTGTAGTGTTTCAGGTTCAGATCAAGCTTTTCTCTTTCATAGTTTTCTTTAATCTTTATAGCACCTCTTTGAGAGAATTGTGGGTATTCCACTTTCATGGAAAGCTCAGCAGGAAGATTTTTGGCTCAACATCCCACAGCTAGTAAATGACAGAACTAGACTTAAAATCATTTGCAGGCTCTAAGTCCACTTCTCTGTGGTGCTTCTCCATGGCTGTCACCCTGCTGGTTCTCTGGCAGTCCCTCACCCCTCCACTTGTCACCTGTGTTCCTTTGCTTCTGCTATTCCCTTTATTGACTGATTCTTATCTCTTAAGGGCCCATCTCAAGAATCCACCCATCGTGTTTATGAAGCTTGTCCCAAACCACCGACCCCTCCCCTTGCTTCTCCTGTATAGCATTCCCTGTCCTGCCTGGGAATTTGCAGAGCATTGTTGTCTTAGGTGACACCTGGCACATTTCATGTTATAGCAGTTCTTTATGTAGTAATTCAAATAATGGATAACGTTATTGACCTCTTTCGCAAGCGTTTTTTTTTTATTGTGGTAAAATACACGACATAAAATTTAGTATTAGTGACATTGAGTACATTCACAGTATTGTGCAAACATCATCACTGTCTAGCTCCAGAATATTTTCATCACCCCAAAAGGAAACACTGTACCCATTAAGCAGTCATTGCCCCCCTCTTCCTGCCCCCTGGCAACCACTCATCTTTTTCTGTCTGTGGATTTGCTGACACTGGATATTTCGTATAAATAGAATCATACAATGTGTGGCATTTTGTGTCAGGCTTCTTCACTTAGCATGATGTGTTTTTTTTTGTTTTTTTTGTTTTTTTTTAAAAAAGATGACCGGTAATGGGATCTCAACCCTTGACTTGGTGTTGTCAGCACCGCGCTCTCCCAAGCGAGCTAACCGTCCATCCCTATATAGGGATCCGAACCTGCGGCCTTGGTGTTATCAGGACCACACTCTCCCAAGTGAGCCACCAGGACCACACTCTCCCAAGTGAGCCACGGCCAGCCCTTAGCATGATGTTTTCAAGGTGTATTGACCATCTTCATTGTTCTGAGCCCTTTACATGGCTTAACTCATTGACTCCTTACAACCCTTTGAGGTAGATGGTGCTGCCTGTTACCATCCTTATTATACAGACGAGGAGATTGAGGCACAGAGAGATTATGCGACTGCTAGAGGACACACAGCTCATATGTGCTCTTGGCTTCTGCATTGTGCTGCTGGTATCTGCTGTTGATCTTGACCTTTAGAGATTAGCACTATAAACTCAACCTGTGAAGTTGAATTTGAAAGGCAAAGATGAAACTTCAAGAGATAATTAGTCTACAGCATAAGAACAACATATGATACAGCTCCAAGAGCAGAAGCCATCCGAGGTACCCCCAGGGGACTGTGGAACAGAATTACTGGGGTGGAGTCTGTGGTTGAAGTTCTTGACTTAATTGGAGTGGGTCACTTTTGTTGTAGATTTCCTGCAAATGTTAGATATCAAGCATGGGATTGTATGTCTAGTATTGGAAGCCAACTGGTGTTCCAGGATCACTGGAATGTTGAGGAAAGGGTCTTAAGGACTCCTGAAAGGTACAGGTACCCCAAGTAAAGTGTTTCTTATCGAAGTAGTGCTTACTATGTGCCAGACATAGTTCTGAGCACTTTATGTATATTTACTCAGTCAATTCTCTTAAAAACTTTACAAGGTAGCTACTGCCCTAAGGAAACAGGTGCAAAACAATTAAATATGTTCCTCCAAGATTTTGCCATTAAAATGTGGTGGATCCAGGAAGTCTGGCTCCAGAGTCCAGGTGCTTCATCTTTTTTTCCCCCCTTTTTAAACAAATTTTAATGTTCTGCTTTTGCTCATAACATACTTTTCCTCAGGCAATGGGAACAGAACAGCCTAGTTGCTTGAATTGGAAGAGGAAAGGGGAAAAAAATAATGGGAAAAGTACTGATTTTATTTTATTTTTTAAATTATCCTGTCCTATCAGCTCTGTACTATTTTTAAAAGTAATTTGTGTTTATTTTAGAATTTTTAGGAATTACTGATTAAAGAAAGTTCAAAATAAAAATCATGTATAATTCTTCTACCAAGAGATCACCACTTTGTTAGCATTTTGGTGTGTATCCTTGCCACCTTTTTTCTTTCTTTTTTTTTTTTTTAAAGATGACCGGTAAGGGGATCTCAACCCTTGGCTTGGTGTATTGAGCAAACCAGCCATCCCTATATAGGATCCGAACCCGTGGCCTTGGTGTTATCAGCAC
>NW_007732329.1:124491-126384 GCF_000696425.1 Galeopterus variegatus | reverse complement strand
GCACTCTACCGAGTGAGCCACGGGCCGGCCTCGCCACCTTTTTTCTAAATATGGAGAAAATGGAGAAAAAAATTTTTTCCACAAAAATGTGATCATACTATTTATGCTTTTTTAAAAAAATTGTGGTAAAACATGATTGTACTCTTTATACAACACTGCACATGGACAGGAGGGGCAGGTGCTTTGGAGCTTGAGGACTTGGAATCCAGTGGATTTGGTGCTTGGATTCAGGAGTGGCGTTGATGGAGAAGCTGAGACGGGGCCCCCACGTTTTGTGCATGGTGGTTTGGTGAGGTTGAGAACCCAGGGGGTGGAGCAGCTGTTGGGAGGGGCCCTACTACTGTGTTCACTGAGTCCTTGTTTCTGCAAAGTTTGCAAATGCAAGATATTTTTGTATCTTCTTTCTTTAAGAGGACCCCCAAATGGTATAAGCTTTAAGGTGCCACAGAAGCTGGATTCATTGCTGGTTGTGCTTTAGACAAGGTCAGCGTGGGGGGCCTGCAGGTCAGACACCTGGAAAGGAGTGTGGGGGTTTTGCATGGAATTCACGTCTGACAGGGCCAGCATGAGAGACAGAGACGAAGTAGCAGTAGCGGACACTTGTCGAACGCTTGCTCTCTACCAGGCTCCAGGCTAGCTGCTCCTCATGGGCTCTCTTGGCTTGCACAGTCTCTGAGCATAGGTGCTTGTGTGCCTGCACCCAGGTAGTACAGGTGAGGATAGGAGGAAGGCAGCTAGAACTCTTAGCCACTCTGCCCTGCTGCCTCACATCTGGGAAGAGTCGACATTTTCAAGAGAGAAGGAATAATGAGGAGACAGGCATTTACTGAGGACCGGCTGTGTACACAGAACCGAGCCAGGTGCCAGGTAAATAGGAGACTAAGTCAAGGATGCCTATCTTTCCCCAAGTAACCACTAGTTTAGTGAGAACATGTATCTTGTGTGTGTGCAGAGAACTCTATGGTTTTTACATGCTTTTACCCAATTTTCTTGCTCAAGGAGGAAAAAGGACAATAATAGTGATCCTCCTTGCTTCTCTGAGGATGCCAAAAGTCAGCTCTTGTTGGTCAGAGCTTTGGGGTAGTTGTTGCTACGCATTTTAGGTGCAGAAACTGGTATCTGTAACATGGCACTAAGGGAAGGAGGCAGGACTTGAGTAATTCATTAAAAATCATGGCTCTAAACTTGGGGTTATTTTTATCTGAAATGTTTGTCTCAAAGCTTTATAGCATATCCACATAAGATGGCACAGGAAGGATGATGTAGACGTGTCTACACCAGATTGGTCCCAGTTGAATTTCAAAAGCTCATGTTTTTGTATTCATATGCATTATGCTGAGGGAAATTAACCATATACAAAAGAGGAGCCTTGTATGATTCCATTTATGCACAGTTCTAGAATTGTCAAAACTAATCTGGAGAAAACATCAGAATAACTATTGCCCCTGGGGTGGGTGCAGAGGGGAAGGAACGACTGGGAAGGGGCACTCAGGAATTTTCGGAGTAGATGGGAATGTGCTGAATGGTATAGGGGTAGAGGGTACACAGATGTTTCCATTTGCCAAAATGGAACAGCTCAGATTTGTGCGTTTCAGTGTAAGCACAGTTTACTACCATCCCCAAAAAAGTGTAAAAAGATTAACGGAAGGCTGGGGGAGGAATGAGTAGAAGAAAAGGTGACACAGAATGTTGATCATGCTGAAGCTTAGTGACAGGTATTTACTATACTATTCTGTTTACTTTGCGTTTATTTGAAATTGTCCATAAAGAAAAGTTTTTAAAAGAAAGAAGTGTATCGGGTAATATTTGTTAATTCCTTTTTCCAGGAAGCCTGCCTGTTGTCTCCTGGGGAGAATGTAGGATCTCAGGGCCATGGGGTTGGCCCCAGGCACC
>NW_007732329.1:121515-123660 GCF_000696425.1 Galeopterus variegatus | reverse complement strand
TGCCTGTTGTCTCCTGGGGAGAATGTAGGATCTCAGGGCCATGGGGTTGGCCCCAGGCACCATGGCTACAGTCTTCTCTCTGGGCTTGCCGACTTCCGGCCTTGTTGTTTGACCGTGAACTTGGCTCCTTCCCACTGGCCTCTGCCACAACCCCTATCCTTTCACTGTCCGGGAACAGACCCTCCCCTTCCGTTGACTTTAACCGTCCATCTCTTATCTGTGACTACCCCCTCCCTCTGTGATCCCAAGTCTTTTTCCACCATGGGTTGTAAAGTGCCACCTGTGTGTCTCATTTATAGATACAAGCTCTGCTGTGAAGGGGAGGGGCACACCTCCCCACCCCTCCCCCGTGCACTGTAAAAGATGCATGCTGTGTGATTCCATTTACATGAACTTCAAAGCAGGCAAAGCAAATCTGTGGTACCTGTGGGAGGGAAGGAAGGGTTGGAAACTGGGAAGTGGCTCGCGGGGGGTGGGGGGAGGGAATGTTCTATTTTTTGTCCTGGGTGGTAGTTGCTAGGTTTGCTTTTGATAATTTCTTGATATGACCTTTGCACTTTTGTCTATGAATGTCATGCTTTAGTTAAACAATATAGTTCTGTACAAAGTTTTTAAAAATCTCAAATCTGGGCCGGCCCGGTGGCGCACTGCTACAGTGCGCCGCTTGGGAGCGCGGTGGCGCTCNAAAAAAAAAATCTCAAATCTGTAGACTTTCTTAGAAAATTGGAAAATCACAGTCTGAATTCCCATAGACTGGCACTGGGCTAGGTCTGTGTAGTGACTGCCCTCCCCCCCCAAGTCCCCGTTCCTCATGACCCACTGCACTCGTTTGAATGTTCCCTGTTTGTGCACGTCCAGCAGATGTTCCTACAGGTGGTACCTGTGTAACCCCATTACAGATTTTCTTCTCAATTTTGCATTCTCTGGGTTTCATAGAAGGTAAGGGAGCTGGTTTGGTGGCAGCCTTGTAGGAATACCTTTTGACAAGGATTTGGAAGTCCTAGGCATTGGGGCCATGTGTCAAGCCTTTCCAGGTGCATTAGTTCTGCTTGAACTGGAGAAAATTGGAGTTAGTTTATGACTAACCCATAGCAGTTAAAGATGATGAGACATTACTATATTTGTATCTAGGTGTTTAGTTCTGTAAATCATTTCCTATTTGTGTAGTCTATTTCAAGGTAACATTTCATAATAGTACTAGTTAATGGTTGTACCTTGCTTGGCATTCAGTTGTTTTTAAAAATGCATATATGATTGGGAAATTATTTTCTCAGTTAATGGATACGGAAAGGCTAACTTTCTGTGGGGTGAACTTAGAGTCAAGAGTCTTCTCACAATAGCTCACACTAACCACAACCACATACCCCAGGGAAATAATCTTGATAATGCCGCCCTGACAAATCCAAAGCTAGTGAGGGACTGTCAGTGTCACACTCTCCTTTTCTCCATCTGAATGTGTCATTCTCTATCTCCTTTCTGCAGGAGGCAGTGATTTTTTTTTTAAACTACTGATTCACCTAAAAGAAAAAGAAAAAAGAAATAAAAAGAATAATCAAAGGCTACCTATAAAAAGACCTTATTTGTATACCCCTCCATTGGATGAATGGAAAGTGGTGCCTCAGTTATAGTTTTATGATCCTAACAGCCAAGCTCACCAGACAGGGTTAAAGGAAAATAGTTTATGTGCTTTCCACTCATTAACCTTTTTGAAAATCTTACACACACACACACAAGTGGAGCCAAATAAATAGCTCTAAAATTCTGTGCCTTAGCAGTTCGTATGATCACTAAAACACGGGTAGTTTGCTAGCTGGGTTCATTGTCCACACTTAGGGAATACCAGCCATGGGTGGGAACCCAAGGACTGAACTGTGGCCCAAGAAACTTCCAGGTTGTTGGGGACAGGTCTCACCATCAGTCTCAGTACAGGGGAGCACCATGCAAAGTGTCGAGGGCTACCACGCAGTGGAGGCCCCTGATGGCCAGAGGGATGGGGTGGGAAGTTCCTGGTGCTTTGGGCACAAACTGTGACTCTGCTGATGGCCATCTGGGGCCATGCTACATGGAGCCCTCTGCATGTGTTCTCATTTCACCCTCATGGTCACTTGGCTGCTGTGTTATCGTGTGCATTTTACAGGCAGAAAA
>NW_007732329.1:119292-120738 GCF_000696425.1 Galeopterus variegatus | reverse complement strand
CAGTGGAGGCCCCTGATGGCCAGAGGGATGGGGTGGGAAGTTCCTGGTGCTTTGGGCACAAGCTGTGACTCTGCTGATGGCCATCTGGGGCCATGCTACATGGAGCCCTCTGCATGTGTTTTCATTTCACCCTCATGGTCACTTGGCTGCTGTGTTATCGTGTGCATTTTACAGGCAGAAAACAAGTTCAGAAAGGTGAAGGGGCTTAGGTGGGGTCCTGCTGGTTGTGGGTGGAGACCCAAACCTGGCTCCTGCCTTGAAGCCTGTGTTCCTGCCTCTGTTGGTTTGCTAGGACTGCCATAGCAAAGCACCACAGGCTGGATTCCTTGAATGGCAGAAGTGTACTCGCTTGCAGTTCTGGAGACTGGTGCTGGCAGGGTGGCTCTCCTCTGAGACCTCTCGCCTTGGCTTGTAGGCAGCCTCTCTTGCTGCCCCTTCTCCCTCTGTCTTCACGTGGTCTCCCCCCTGTTTATGTGCATCCCTTGGTCTCTCTATGTGTCCTAATTTCCTCTTTTTATAAAAACACCAGATTGAGTTAGGGTTCACCCTGACAGTCTCATTTCAACCTAGTTTACCTTGGTAAAGATCCTACCTCCCACTGAAGTACTGGGGGTTAGGGATTCAGCCTCTGCTACTCCCCAGTCACTGAGCCTCCATAAAGCTCATCCCCCTCTTCTGTAAATATGGATGCCACCCAGAATGAGGCCACCTTCATCACCAGGCACATCCTATAGGCATGCCCTGGGCCAAGCCCTGTTAAATTCCTCATCTCATTTCACATAATCCTTATAACATCTTCATCAGGTAAGAAATTTCCTGGACATCAAACTCATCCTGAGCTGAGTAATCAAGGTAGGAGTCAGACCCCCACATGCTGAAGGTACTGAGCTGGTACCTTCAGTGCACTGTGTCACAAGGTCTGTGATGAGATTTAAAACTATGCCTTCAGAGCTGCGAAGAGCTCTGGATTAAAAGGGAGCTGTCACTACAGGAGTGTAGGGAAGCTTCATGTGCCAGGTAGCATGGACATGCCTTACTTTTCAAATTTAGTCCCAGTTGTAAGGATTGATGGGGACAGTGGTCCACCCAAAGTTAGTTCTTTCTGTTCACGTTTCTTGGCTGGGTTTCTTGGGAATTTGTTGCATATTTATTTATGTGGAGTTATTTGCTTTCAGAATTGCACAGAGGGAGAATCTGCAATCTGGCTGCAAAAAGTAATTTGGCAATTTATTTTCAGGGCTGCCCTTCTTCCAGCAGCTTGTTTCAAGCTCAACCTCTGGCACAAAGACGTCCATCATTTTAATTGCATGTTACTGTTTAGTCAGGCACAAATCTGTTTCATTTTTTTTTTCCTTTCTCCAGCGGTGGTGGTTTTTGTTTTTTCCTGGTCTACTATAAAAAAATTTTTTTAAAAGCCAAAAATATTTCCCCAAACCAAGCACTTTT
>NW_007732329.1:116601-117797 GCF_000696425.1 Galeopterus variegatus | reverse complement strand
ACTGAGGGTTGCAATCTGTTGCCGGACACGAAAAAAGACAAAAAAAGGAAAAAAAAAAAAGCCGCACCAAAGACTGGGGGCTGGAGATGAAATGTGTCTTAAGGCCCACAGGTGGGTGCTGAGTTGGGTCCAAAAAGAGGTCTGTATATTGTATTTGGTTTTCAGGATATGGAAGGAAATTGTTAATGGCTTGGGGTAATTTTCCCCATCTACATCCCATGGCACTTTCATGTTCTCTGTGGACATAGGACTCCTCTTCCCAACCAGTGACCCAATTGTCCAAGGCAGGGTTCAGGCCATACTGTGCTGACACCCTCCAATCCCCCCACTCCTTTGCATGTTACCAGATTTTAAGGGTTTCTTTTCTTTTTGTGTGTGTGTTCAAGTTTTTATTTTGGAAATTTTCAAATACACAAAGTAGAATAGCATGATGAAACTCTCATGTAAACAACACCTGTTTATTATTATTTTCTGGAGTATTTTAAAGCAAGTCCCAGACATCTTATCATTTAACCTGTTAATACTTAAATGGGTATCTCTAATGGATAATATATGTATTTTATGTATACATATATGTGTATAGGTGTGTGTGTATATATACGTGTATAGATGTATTTTATGTATACATATATGTGTATAAGTGTGTATGTATATATACACACACACACACAGGGACTTCTAAAAGTTCATGGAAGATGAAATTAAAAGAAAAAAACAAAAAATATAAACTTTATTTCTCAACATAAACTCCATCAAGTTCAAGACACTTCTGTAAACAATGATACTAGCCATTTAGTTCATCCCTATAGAAATGAGGGTCCTGGGAATTTAACCATGTCAGTGCAATCTTTTTTACATTATTAATTGAAGATAAATGGGTGCCTTTAAAGATTGTTTAAGATTAGGAAACAAAAAGTAGTCAGAAGGAGCCAGAGCAGGATTGTTAGGTGAATGCCTAATGATTTTTCATCAGAATTCTTGGAAAATTTCTCTTGTATGATAAGAAAAATGAGCAGGAGCATTGTCATGGTGGAGAAGGACTCTGGTGAAGCTTTCCTGAATGTTTTTCTGCTAAAGCTTTGGCTAACTTTCTCCAAACACTGTTATAATAAACAGATCTTATTGTTCTTTGGTTCTCCAGAGAGTCAAGAAGCAAAATGCCTTGAGCATCCCCCAAAACTGTTGCCATGACCTTT
>NW_007732329.1:114252-115590 GCF_000696425.1 Galeopterus variegatus | reverse complement strand
CTCCAGAGAGTCAAGAAGCAAAATGCCTTGAGCATCCCCCAAAACTGTTGCCATGACCTTTGCTCTTGACCAAGTCTGCTTTTGTTTTGACTGAACCGCTTCCACCTCTTTGTAGCCATGGGTTTGATTGTGCTTTGTCACCAGGATTGTACTGGCAAAGCCATGTTTTATTTCCTGTTACAGTTCTCTGAAGAAATCCTTCAGGATCTTGATCCCACTTATTTAAAATTTCCATTGAAAGCTCTGCTCTTTTCTGCAAATGATCGGGGCTCAACAGTTTTGGTACCCATTGAGTAGAAAATTGCTCAACTGTAATATTTCAGTCAGAATTATGTAAGTTGAATCAGTTGAGGTATCTATGGTGTTGGGCATTGTTTCTGCTGGTAATAGTTGGTCCTCTTCAATTAAGGCATGAACAAGATTAATTTTTTCCTCAAAAATTGATGAGGATGATCTGCGCTGCAAGCTTCATCTTCGACATCGTCTTGTATCTTTTTAAAATGAATTCTCCATTTATAAATTACTGATGGGGGGAGGGCACTATCCTCATAAACTTTTCGTAAAGCATAAGTAATTTCACCATTCTTCCATCCAAGCTTCACTATAAATTTGGTTTTTGTTCTTGCTTTAGTTTTAGCAGAATTCATGTTGCTCTTTTCAAACTGTCTTATCCTTAGTCCCTCAAACTAGATCCTGTTAGACATATTATAGTAAGTCAGTGTGAGTTTATTTTAGTACAAAAAAATTTTGCAATCCAAGCATAGTTTTTTCATGATATCCATTTTCCATGAATTTTTTGTAAGACCCTTGGTATATTTAGCCACAATACTGTTATCATACTCAACTAAATGAACAATGATTCCTTAATGCCATCTATTACCAAGACTTTGATCAATTTTCCGTAGTCATCTCAAAAACCTTTTTATAGTTGGTGGTTTGTTTGAATCAGGAGCCAACTACAGACCACACATTGCATTTGGTAGACATGCCTCTTAAGTCTCTTTTATCTGTACAATCCCCGTCCCCACCCCCATTTCAGTGCAAACAACATGTTGAATTCATGATATCGAGTTGCTTAATGTAGTATAAGGCAGCCTCAGATAGTCTGAAAGTCTTTAACATCTTTCTCCTAAATGAAGTTAGTGGTCTTCAAAAAAGAGTTTCTAGTTTATTTTTTTTTTTTTTTAAAGAATGCATGTGTTTATTCTACTTGTCTCCAAGCGTATAATACGTAAGTTAGCATCACAGTATGGGGATTTTTAAGAAACTTTTTTTTTAATTATGAAAAACTTTATACATATGAAATCTTTTGTGAACACACATATTCCATGCACACAT
>NW_007732329.1:104052-113730 GCF_000696425.1 Galeopterus variegatus | reverse complement strand
AATTATGAAAAACTTTATACATATGAAATCTTTTGTGAACACACATATTCCATGCACACATTATCTGTGTATATGTATGGTTTTCACTGTGGTTATCTTGTTGCATAACAAACTCCCCCACTGCTTAGTGGCTTAAAACAGCCACCATTTATCGTAGCCCATGGATTCTAGTGGTCAAGAATTTGGACAGGCCTCAGCCGGGAGATTCTTTTGCTCCTCGTGGCATCAACCAAGGTCACTCAGTGGTGTTCAGTTGAAGGATGGGCTGGTGTGGAAGGTCCAAAGTGGCTGCACTCACATGCCTGGTACCTTGGCAGGGTGGACTGGAAGGCTGGGCTCAGCTGGGACAGTTGGCTGGAACATTTACTTGGGGCCTCTTAAGCATGGCAGTTTGGGTTACTTGGACTTTTTACATGGTGGCTGGCTCTTCCCTGAGAGCAAGCATCCCAAGAAAATTGTCACCTTGCCTTTAAAGTCACAAAACATTACTAACACCATATTTAATTTGGTTGAAACATTGCCAAGCTCTTCCAGATTCAAGGGAAAAGGAGAGAGAGCCCCTTTCTTGATAGGAGGAGAGTTGGAGAATTTGCAGCCATATTTGCCCAACAGTTTAAAAGAATAACGCTAAAACTAACACCTTAGATACTTCCTACCCGGTATTTTTTAAGTTTCTGTGCACTTGCTTGTCTTTTGATCCAAGATGGAAGCCACTGGGGTGGGAGGCACCAGCCCTAGAGGTCATTCAGAGCATCTTCTGTTCATTGTTCTCATTCACTAGGGGTTTGAGTGGACTCACCTGAGCAAGAGCACTGTGACATGTCACATGACTCACCTTACCTAATCATAAAGGCAACATCGGGAGGCTCCCAATCCATACTCAACAGGAATTTCCAGTGGAGTTTAGTGTTAGGGAGGTTGCCTGATATTTTGTTAATGTTCCTGTCAGTAGGGATAGTATATTAGGCGATGTGCCTGATATCACAAGAAATTAAAGAGTATTCAACACGTGCTGTCTTAATGTTTCTTGTTGAGAGTGGGAAGCATAGTATTTGACGTGTTGGGTAAAACCAGTTCTCAGGGCACCCAGAATCAAGTAGCTTTAGGTGTCCTTGACTTTATTCAGCATCTTGAGGAATAAATAATCCATCCTTTCAACTAACTGGGGTTTTTTTTGTTTTTTTTTTTGTCTTTTTCCGTGTCCGGCAACGGTTCGCAACCCTCAGTGTCGCCCCCGTACCGGACCAGGACCGGCAACGGGATTGCAACCCTCGGTGTTGTCCCCGCGCCTCGCTCATAGAATCAAGTAGCTTTAGGTGTCCTTGACTTTATTCAGCATCTTGAGGAATAAATAATCCATCCTTTCAACTAACTGTTTTTTGTTTTGTTTTTTTTTTTTGTCTTTTTCCGTGTCCGGCAACGGTTCGCAACCCTCAGTGTCGCCCCCGTACCGGACCAGGACCGGCAACGGGATTGCAACCCTCGGTGTTGTCCCCGCGCCTCGCTCAGCCAGTGAGCGGGAACCGGTCTGTATGTGGGATCCGAACCCTCGATGGGAGCGCCGCCGCGCTTCCCAAGCGGCGCACTAGCGCAGTGTGCCACCGGGCCGGCCCCAACTAACTGTTGAATCACTTGTGTTATGCATGTTTGAACAGGGCTGTAGGTAGACAGAAATTGAGGTCACTAGCAGATGTTAGGTATTCCATGTTGATTTAAAGAAGGTTCATAGGATCATGGCCAGTGGGGTCATGTAATCCTCAAAGCAGCTGTCTGTGAGAGGTGCTGTTAAAGGAACAAATGATAACTTTGAATCTCTGCTGAGATCTAAATACAGCTTGGCTCAAAGACAGTTTATCAGCCTGGAACAGAGGCTGATCAATTGTTGATCAACAAGGCAACACAAGTTTTCGGTGTTTTAAATTGATCTCTCCGTTTGTGGAAGCCAATGTGGCTGTGGTTCTGTGGTGAAACAGTTAAGCCTAGACTCTGCCTGCCCATACCTCTTACAGCACATGGAGCACCCATGGCCCATGGTTTAAGGAGGACACGGGTGGCCATGGAACTGATCAGCAGTGCCTCCTTCCACAGACTTACACACCAAGGTGACAGTCACTTTCTTCTGAGATTGTTCTTGTTTCCGTATTGATCAAAATTAAGGACAGTTGTTTTTGTTGCTTCCTCTAATTTCTGAGAGATTGTTAGCTGGGCAGATCAGGAAATTAATAACATGTGCTTTGTTTTACTAGAATTGAATTTCCAGGAGCCACCCAGACTGTTGATGCCTCCTTCACTCCAGTATCTTGGCTTCTATGTTAGTTTCTGAGCAGATAATCTACTTTCCACTCTGCTGCAACGTTCCAAATGAAATTTGCTGCAGATTTCCAAAGAAAGTGAGAATTGCCTCCCCACCATGAGATCTGTTTGTGTTAGACCCAGTGGCCTTATATCCCAGCCATAGCCAAGGCCATGCATGGAGTAGGCTCTCAGTATTTGTGTGTTGGGGTGAGATAGGAAGAACTGTCCTAAAAATCAGGCAGGCTGGGTCCCGATTCTAGTTCTGCCACAAGTAAGTAGCATGAATTTGGTCACCTAACTTCTCTAAGGCTCAGTCGCCTTCTCTGCAAAATGGAGTCACAGAACCTTTATAAACATTGAAGCATTTTTCATCTGAGATGTATAATTTGTAAGCCAGACAGTCGTGTCTTAAGTCCAGCAGACTGTGGACACTTCTGCATGGTCTTTGCATCACTATATTCAAGTTTTGAGTCACCAAATCTTGCTGATGGCTGAGATGGTATTTCTCACTCATGATAAAATATCAAGGTGACTTATTTGGTAATTTCAGATATTTGTGTTTCAGACATCCTGGAGTAAACAGTTTATATTGGTTTATGATGACTTAACAGTATTGGCAATGGGGACAGAGACTCGTGTGTGTGTGTGTGTGTGTGTGTGTGTGTGTGTGTGTGTGTGTGTAATAGAGGGCAAGTTTCCTACCGAGGCTCATAGAAAACTGTCAAGTTATCAAGGTGGTAGGAGGGCAGAGCTGGTAACTAACCATGAAATTAGCACTTCCTAGAAACAGCTGAAACAGGCCTTGAGGTAGGTGCCTTCTGGGAACCGCTGACTGGGAAGCCAACTGGTGATCCCAGGTGGAGTTCTGAGACAGCTGTTTAAACTAGGGGTGTTTAAGGACTTGGAAAGGAAGGAATTGATCTCTAGGGATCAACATGGGCTTACAAAAATCCCCAAACCATGCTAACTTTAGTTTCTCTTTAAATGGGATTAGTAGACCTCACATTCCTTAGTTTTTATTAAGCATTCAACAAAAAGCACATCGTGTTATTCCTGTGGACAAGTGGAAGAAATAAGGTTTGGATGAATGTAATACCAATTCCTTTATTTGTGTAGAACATCACTGTTTACAGTGCATGCTCATTTGCTTTCTGTGTGTGTGTGTGTGTGTGTGTGTGTGTGTGTGTGTGTGTGTGTGTGTGTTTGGTGGCTGGCTGGTAAGGGGATTGGAAGCCTTGACCTGGTGTTACCACACTGTAACCAAATGAGCACACAGGCAGCCCTTTCCTTGCTTTTTTCTAACAGAGTGAGTTAGCAAGGTTGACAGGGTGGAGTACTCCCATTTTTCAGTTGAAGAAGCCAAGACTCTGGGGTGCCTGAGGTCATAGTCATAGTGCTAGAAAAGTAGTAGAACTGGGTTTTCAACCAGACATTTCTGCCTCACGGAGTCCTAGGGCACAGTCCTGAGTGGTACAACCGTGTGCCCTCAAAACTGGTTGAAGCCACCATCGGACAGGCACCTTTAGTGAAAAATACCACCAGCACCTCTACTCCCCATCCCAGACCTGCTTATCCACTTTCTCACATGTTGTAAAACTGGGGTCAATACCAGTATATGGAAGCACAGACTGGGATTCATAACATTTCTTAATAGGATAGATCATAGGCCAATTTAAATAGGATGAAATTTAATTGGAACAAATGCAGAAGCTTGCACTTAGGTTTAGAAGCCATCACCACAATTATTTTGGTTGTTTTTTAACCCATCATAAAAATCCAGAACTTGTTAGCATTTTCTGTATAAAAGGCATAGCATCTTTGTTAGCCATAAGGATAGGCTGCAGCAGGGTATGGTTTCCAAAACACCAATGACCTATAGTGTGCATTAGAACAGACGGGTCAGGAAAGGATAATGGTAGTGCCAGGGTTCTGCACCCAGGTTAGCTGCAAAGAACTCCCAATAGAGTTTGACCGGGGAGACCAGAGTTCTGTAAAGTGGGTTGTTTGAAGACTGTTGTGGGATATAAGCATTCTCCTTAATCCACATCAGTGTTTGTATTTATCGAGCCTCCAAATATCAGGTGGCAGGAAGCAAATATGAATAGGACAGGGTGCTGCCAACAAGAAGTCGAATAATGAAGGTTGTTACTTGAAATTGGCCCTGGAGATTGGTGAGATGGGAATGGGGATGTAGGAGGAGGGCATCCTAGGGAAGGAGGGTACGAGGCAAGGAGGGTATGTCTTTTATGGGGCCTGCTGTGTATGTCAGGTAGGCGTTATGTTTGGAGAACAACGTGTTCCACAGTTTGGAGCCCAGGGTACATGTAGGGTCCTGGGGGAGATAAAACTTATATTAGGTTGGGCAGAATTGATTGTGCAAAGTCTCTGATGCCAGGTTGAGGAGGAGCCTGCATTTCATTCCCTGGTTGATGTTTTTGAGCAGAGTGGCTGAGATGAGGGCTGTGTTATGTAAGGACTCTGCGGGCAAGCATGGAAGATGGTGTCAGGAGGCACACAGTGGAGTAGCAGGACCGCTCAGGTCTGTAACCATGGTCCAGGTGCGAGGTGACATGGCCTGAGCTGTGATGGACATGGAAGGGGAGAGAGGCCTTTCTGAAGATGGGCGCAGAGGGATGTGCCAGCAGATGGATGTGGAGCCAGTGGATAGAAGAGAGCCACGTGTACCTGCAAGGAGATACCTCCTGCAGTCACTTTCACTGCTCGGGTGCCGTGCTTTTCTGATTTAGTTCTCAACTAAGATGTATGCACTTAACGGGCACACTCACAGCTTATTTCCAACATTCAAACCTACCTGGGATGCCTGGCATCGTATGCTATTGAGACTAATGAGATTTGGCTTCCACCTTCTTGGTTCTTCCAGGACCAGATGTGACCTGTTTCTGTCACACTACGATCGAGTTGCAGTAAGACATTGCCAGCAGCGTCTTATCTAAGAAGGTCAGGGTAGTTCATTTATTTTGGGGGGCAGTTAAGACATCAGCTGTCCGGTGATCTCCCTTATCAGGAGCATGGCTGAGAACTAGTGAGTAAGGAAAATAGGAACCTCTGACTGGCCAGCAAAGATATCATAATGTCCATGCCTTTCCCTGCTGGCTGCCTCCCTGCCCGCCCCAGCCTTTTGTTGACAACTGAGTACTCTTATTTTACACGTGATTTTAATGAGCTTGATCATTTTTAGCTCATGTCAGTTCACAAGGAGCTGCTACAGAGAGATGTACTGACCCAAAACCATGGGTTGCTGGTCCTTATGAAAAGTGATGTGTTGGGACAGGAGGCAGAAAAACTAGTAATCACCAGTGCAAGAACTCAAGGGTAGAGCTCTCTAGAGCCCGCTGGGTTTGGGGACAGCTCACCATGCAAGTCTGGAAGTAGAGGGAACATCACTGGATTTCACAGTGGTGATCTCTACTTAATAAGGTTTTATATTCAGTACATTCTGCTTCAGGCAGGAAGGTACCTGTCTTGCTACCTGTGGATTTGAGTCTCAAGCTGTTTTGAACAACGTGGCTCCCTAGGAAGTACTTGTTCAGTGAGAGCTTCCTATAGTTCCTATAGGGTTTCCCATAGTGAAGGGGGTATAGCTGCTCCCCTTCCAGACTTTGCAACCCAAGCTGCATCCCCACAATGACAATGGTGGTTGGCACTTGATAGGCAATTGGCAAATGTTTGTCAAATGAATGAATTCATCACAGAGGGGAAGACCTAGTTAACAAGAAGGCAATGAGGAATGGCTTTCCAATCTTGTCACATTAACTCATCTCCTGTTATAACCACTAGATAGTACTTTACATAATAGAAACAAAATTGTGTTTAGGTAAATGGCCTTGGAAGTGCAGCAGGATTCCCATGGTGCTTGTTCATGGAATACTTAATTTGAAAAATTTTAATGAGTATATTCTCATTTTTAGGGCTGCCGCTTGTGAAACATCATTAGTCTGTGGTTGGTGCTTTAGCACAGCCCATCCAGAACATCTCTTTCTAGAACTCAGACCACCCCCCAAGACACATCCCATCCATCCATGCATCCCTGCAGCAAACAGTCATTTGTGAAGCAGCAGCTGTGTGCCAGCCAGGCACTTTGCTTTGGGGATGGAAGGACAGAGAGATGATCTCTCAGGAGAACACAGACAGTGCCTGCCCTCAGGGAGCACTCAGTCTGCAGTAGGAGTAAGGCCCAGGAACACTGGCAGCTGCCGTACAATGTGATAAGTGTGCACAAGATTACGGCAGGTGCCTGCTTGTGGGAGCACTTAGTTTTCTGGGGGCGAGACTAGAATTGGAGAGGCTCCTTTAAGAGGGAATGTTCTGAGATAACAGTCTCTGGGCTTCTACAGGTTGTCCCAGGTGGGATGTCTGTGCTGGCAGTGCAGGTGATCTAAGTCATCTGAAGCCTTCTTATTTTATTTTACTTTTTTTTAAAGATGACCGGTAAGGGGATCTTAACCCTTGACTTGGTGTTGTCAGCACCACGCTCAGCCAGTGAGCTAACCGGCCATCCCTATATGGGATCCGAACCCGTGGCCTTGGTGTTATCAGCACCGCACTCTACCGAGTGAGCCACGGGCCAGCCCTGCCTTCTTAGTTTTGAGAGCGGATGCTCCGCAGGCTGGGAGGAGTGAGAGATAGTGGATTGACATGCGGTGGCGTTGTCCTGCCTGTCTTCGTCTTACCTAATAACCCACTGGACTTCTGTTTTGAGGACCCCTCCGTTCCAGCCTCATAGTTTTCCCAGATTGTTTTTGGAGCTGGAAAGTGCCATTAGGAATTCTCTCTTCTAGCAGAAGATACCAAACAAAGAGCATACGTGGAGGGAAGTGGGTGGGGGGTAGTGTTTAGAGGTGTGTAGAAAAGCACCAGAGTTGAGTAAAGACAGTATTTCCTGTTCTGCTAGACCCTGCCACTAGCAGTCCAGCTGCATGAGGGTCTGGCATGGCAGAGGTGACCTGCTGCCCCTGGAAAGGCCCTTTTCCCTGCCTCCAACCTGAGTTCCTTCTACATTAAGAGCCATTTAAAAAAGACATCAGAAAAGTGAGATTTGGAATGAGCTAGACAGAAGCTTAGGCTAAAGCCCTTCATTTTACACAAGCAGAATTGTGATTTTTCAGTTAGCATTCAGTGAGTGGCAAAATTATGTACCAGGATGGTTAGCTCAAAATAGAGATGCAGGTGGGGAGCAGGTTGGATTTTGGGCCAGTTGAGTTTTAGAGGCTCTGTGTTTCAGGGCGCCATGTCTGATTTATGTCTTTGGGACAAATCTGGGCTGGTGCTATGGATTTGGGGAAATTATGAATTTCTTAAGGTCACAGTTAGTGGTCTCTCTGGGACTAGAGCACAGGTCTCTTGTTTCCTCCCAGCCCAATTCTTTCTGCCACATCCTGCTGCTAAAGCCGTACTTAACCAGTTCTGTCCCACTAGGAAACCTGCTAATGAAGCATTGGTGCCCTGATAATAGGTGTTGCATAGGGCCAGTAGCACTGGATAGTAATAGAGAAAAAATACATTCTGAGAATGGATCGTTAGGGGCAAGAAGGAAGAGTGCCAGAATAGAGATTTTTTAAATTGTATTTGTTGTCTGACAACTGCCAGCAGATCAGCGTCACAAAAAACTTGGGAAGAAAACCGTCCATAGTTTCTCCATCCTAACTAATACACCTGTTTTTGTTTTAGCACATTTCCTGTTTTTATCCAGCAGTTCGTGTACATAACACATATGTATTTTAATGTAGTTGGTATCACAGCTTACTTACTTCTTTATATTCTGTTTACCTAATGTTGTCATAAACATTTCCCTTATTTCTGTCTCATCGTCATAATTACCTTTTATAATGGCCATACTGTTTTCTGGAGTGTTCGTGTGCCAGGTTCTGTGTCCTTGGGCTTGGGAGATAAAGCTGTCTCGTCTCGCCTCCTTCCTTTCTTTTCTCTAGTAGATTGTGCTGTGGAGAACTTGATTGCACATCCAGACTTCTGTTCCTGTTCAGATGTTGTCTTCAGAGGAGCGTTTTCAGGAAGGAAAGAGTCTGAAAGCTGTAATCCAGTGGCGTAGTTTTGATTTTTGTTTTTACTTTCTGTTTCTGCTGTTGCGTATCACACAAATACAGGTGTACAAAGAAAACAGAGGTACAGTGGAATGAATTAGTAGGAGGCAGGTACCCTTGTACCACTGCCCAGGTCAGGAGTTGGTACCCTGCCTGCTGGCCCAGAAGCCCTCCGTGTGCCCTCCCCCAAGAACAACTACCACCCTGACTTTATTGTAATCACTTCCTTACTCTCTTCAAGTTTTGTGCCCTAAGTGCATCCCTAGACATGGCAGTGTAGTTTTGTCTTTAAAAAAAAAAAAATCTTTCAAATCTCTTTTCATCTGTAGGCATCCCCTCCATCTCTTCTCCTGCTTATATTTAGTTTGTTGAAGAAAGAAATTGGATTGTCTTGAGGAGTTTCTAGAACTTCTCACAGGCTGGATCTTGCAGATAGAGAGGTGTGGGGAGCAAGGTTATATCTTAGGTGATGGGGTGTTCTTCATCAGGAGGTACATCATGGCTGGTTGTCTCCTGTTAGGACGTTAGTTGTGATCTTAGTTGTGATGTGATCTTAGTTGTTATGATGCTGAAAGCCTGCCTACCACTTATTAGGGTTTGTAAAACGGTGATATTGCAGTTCTGTTATTTTTTCTTCATGTATTTGTTAGGATACTTCAATAAAGAAAAACCCTGCCCATCTACTGTCTTTGAATAGCTTTGTTGAGATTCGTGTGTCATACAGTTCACCCATCTAAAGTGTACAGTTCAGTGGCTTATTCTATGTTCGTAGAATTGTGCATCTGTCACCACAACCAATTCCAGAACATTTCATTCCCCTGCTCCTCTAAGCTGTCAGCCCCCAAACCCCCAGCCTAAGCAGCCACTAATCGAGTTTCTGTCTCTCTACATTTGCCTGCTCTGGACATTTCTTCTAAATGAGATCACACAGTAGGTGGTGCTTTGTGACTGGCTTCTTTCACTTAGCATAATGTTTCTAGATCCATCCACGTGGTAGCATGTATCAGCGTTTCTTTTTATGGCCAAGTAATATTCTCTTGTGTAGATATACTGCATTTTGTTGATCCATTCATCAGTTGATGGACATTTAGGTTGTTTCTACCTTTTGAATGTTATAAATAATACTGCTGTGAGCATTTGTGTGAACATATGTTTTCATTTCTCTTACCTAGGAGTGGAATTGTTGAGTCATATGATAGCTGTACTTTTAACCTTTTGAGGAACTGTGAGGCTGTTTTCCAAAGCAGCTGCCCAATTTTACATTCCCGGCAGTATATGAAAGCTTCTATTTCTCCAGCATTCACTATTATCTTTTTTTTTTTTT
>NW_007732329.1:100156-103206 GCF_000696425.1 Galeopterus variegatus | reverse complement strand
CAATGCTGGGTTCTTTCCCTTTATTAACCAGTTTTCTTTTTTTTTTTTTTTTTCCTTTTTGTCTTTTTCTCGTGACCGGTAATGGGATCACAACCCTCAGTGTCGCGCCCGTACCGCGACCGGCAATGGGATCGCAACCCTCACTGTTGCGCCTGCACCGCGCTCAACCAGTGAGCGGACCGGTCTCTATATGAGATCCGAACCCTCGGCGGGAGCGCTGCCACACTCCCAAGCGCCGCACTCTACGGAGTGCGCCACCGGGCCGGCCCTTAACCAGTTTTCTTAATTAGGAATTGGTTCCCTTAGAGTTGTTATTGTCTTTTCTTTTATCATTATGACACTTAGATTTAAACATATTTGTGTCTGGATTCATTGGCAGCGATATAGTTTTTACCTAGAAATATGCCTGTGTTTTGCTTGGGTGAGGATTAATATGCTTTTTTGTTTACCAAAGACGTCAGTCTTTGCAGTGGTTTCACATTTGAGATCTCTTTTGATCTCCCAAGGAGAGGTGGGGAGAGCAGGTAGCAGCAGGCCCATTTTACAGAGGCAGGACTAGAAATATAAAGAGAAGTGACTTACTCAAGGTTACTCTCACTAGTAAGTGGCAGGTGCAGGACTTGACCCTTTGTCTCTCTGACTCCTTTCTTGGGCTCATGCCCCATGTGTAGACCACACTCACAACCCTGGAATGAACCTGGAATTTGGGTTTGAGTCCTGGCTCCGAGGCCTATGACCTTCAGCAGGCTTGGTTACCTGCTTTGTGTGAAATCGGAAGGTTGGAGGAGCCACTTCCAAAGGATGAGCTTGATTTCCTAACGTTGCCTGTGTTGAGAAGTGGCCCAGGTTTCGCTAGCGTAGAGCCCCTCCTACCTTTCTTCAGGAGTGTCTGATTTTGGCAAAGCTTGTTGTCACATGTAGGCATTCATCCAAAAAGCATTCTTTTTGTGAGGAGAGACTAGCCAGGGTTAACAGAATTATCTGGGATTTTTAACTTTACACTATTATGTGGCATTTGAACTTCTTTAATCATGAGTTTGTATTACACTTTTTAAAAAAAATTGTGTGCAGTGACACATGTGTATGCAATTTACAGAGGTTTTTGTTTTTGTTTTTAATATTTTTGTTTCTTATCCTGCTGTCTCACCCTAAATTTTCTTCTACCGGATTGTCTTCCAGAAACATGCCAAAGGCCAGGATTTGTTTGATCAGATCGTGTACCACTTGGACCTTGTGGAAACAGATTACTTTGGCCTCCAGTTCCTCGACTCTGCCCAGGTCACGGTATGTGTTGCTTTGATTCATTTCAGGACAGATTGGCTTTTCATGCTAATTACAGATCCACAGTTGCTAGAAATTGGTAGAGAAAAATAAGAGTAAAACTGTACTATTGTTCCAGTAATGGACAGTGGTGTGGTGGTGATGGTATCCTAGTGAAATGCATCCACGATGCCTTGAGGTGGCCAATAACTGGGAGAGGATGCACCTCCGATGCATTAGGGAAACATTTCCACACATAGGGATGTATTATGGGCACATTTCCAGAGTAGGTAGAAAGAAGGAGAAATACCATTATAGAAATTGTTTAAATGGGGCCGCTTTTATTTTTTACCAGCAGAAAAGGCTGCGCCACCGTCTTCTTGCCTAGTCTGGCTGGGCAGAGAGTGGGTGCTGTGAACGCAGCTGAATCCCAGCCAGGTTCAATGGGGTGGGGTGTGGGGGGCTGTCAGAGCATGTCTTGGCGTTGCATGAGAGCCATCTTGCAGACTCCAGGAGGTTGTATTAGGTCAGCAAAGACTTTACCTGCTCTGCCTGGGACAGAACTGTTCAGAGTAGAGATGCTAGAATGATCAAATCCCACAAAGCTCAGAACCACTCTTAAAAGTCTCCCTTCCCAACAAAATCTAGCTTTGGGGTTTCAAAGATAATTTATTCAATAATCTAAAAAGCCACTGCTCTTACCCCATCCTGAAAAATGGTTATCTACTTATTTATTTTGGGTGGCTGGCTGGTACAGGAATCTGAACCCTTGACCTTGGTGTTGTAACATCGTGCTCTAACCAACTGAGCTAACCAGCCAGCCCTAAAAATATTTATGGAGTGTTCATTGTGCACTAGATCCTGTTCTAAGCATTGAGGATAAAACAGTGCACATAGATATGTAATATGAGAGTGGTAATAAGAGTTAAGAAAAATAAAGCAGAGCAAGGGCTAGACAGATGGAGTAAGGGGAGGTGCTATTTTAGACAGTGTATTAAAGGCTGGGTTCCCTGGTAAGGGGATGTTTGAGCTAGAGACCTGAAGCTGTTCATAATGGTTAAGTCTTTCTACTTGAGAGACTTATCAGATGCTTCCTGGGCACCATGTGCGATAGTTGTAAGGTGAACATGCTCAAAATTGGTGCCTGGGAATTGGGTCTGCTGGAGGATGTTAGTGAGCTGCCGAGTCCCTAGGCATAGACTGGAATATAGATGTAAATGCATCCTGGCTCGCATGCCTCCTATTGGACACTGCCACTGGGTGTCTCTGTGCGGATGGGTCCCCTCAATGCCAGCAACTTCCTCTGCACTTTCAGAGACTTCTTGTCAGCCCACAGCAAATTCCCTTAGACACACAC
The DNA here is from genome assembly GCF_000696425.1 of Galeopterus variegatus. NCBI lineage: Eukaryota > Metazoa > Chordata > Mammalia > Dermoptera > Cynocephalidae > Galeopterus > Galeopterus variegatus. Next base: position 100,589 of record NW_007732329.1, on the reverse strand, counting down.
ACACACACACACACACCAACTTTTCTTTCTGCCTCCTTGTCCATTTCTTCCTGCCTCCCTGTCCATTTCTTCCTCGGAGTTGTCCCAGTCAGCGCCCTGCCCTCTGACCTCACAGCTGTCCTTCACATCCCTCAAGGCCTCTGGTGTCTCAGTTTTCTCTTTTGAGTGACCTCAGGATTCAAGTCGCTGGCCCTCCTAAGTATTCCGGACACTGTTTCCTCTCATTTAAGCTTCATTTGAGCAGACCTCACACAGGTTCCCTTTGGGTCCTGTCACACCCGTCACTCTCCAAGATCCAGAATTCTGTCATTCCCCGTTCCATGATAACTTCCCTCAGTTCCATCTTTATGGTCCCTTTCCCTCTGGTCCTGTCCTGTAATGGTCCCCTCCCAACCTCCTCCCCTCCTGAGCCAAGCCTCGGCCACCTCACCTC
>NW_007732329.1:92931-100146 GCF_000696425.1 Galeopterus variegatus | reverse complement strand
CTCTCATTTAAGCTTCATTTGAGCAGACCTCACACAGGTTCCCTTTGGGTCCTGTCACACCCGTCACTCTCCAAGATCCAGAATTCTGTCATTCCCCGTTCCATGATAACTTCCCTCAGTTCCATCTTTATGGTCCCTTTCCCTCTGGTCCTGTCCTGTAATGGTCCCCTCCCAACCTCCTCCCCTCCTGAGCCAAGCCTCGGCCACCTCACCTCCCTCTCATTTAAGCTTCATTTGAGCAGACCTCACACAGGTTCCCTTTGGGTCCTGTCACACCTGTCACTCTCCAAGATCCAGAATTCTGTCATTCCCCGTTCCATGATAACTTCCCTCAGTTCCATCTTTCTGGTCCCTTTCCCTCTGGTCCTGTCCTGTAATGGTCCCCTCCCAACCTCCTCCCCTCCTGAGCCAAGCCTCGGCCACCTCACCTCTGTCCTCACTTAACCTTTGATTCTCCCACCCCCATGACTGTCCCCTGGCCTGCCCTCGACACGCAGGCCCATCTGCTTCTTCCATGGCTTCTGCCAGGCTGTCACCATTGCTGGAGAGAGTCACAGGCAAGGCCTTTTGGCACCAGCACACATCACAGATTCAGCCAAGTCCAAGCCCCCAAGCTGCTCTTCCAGCCTTGTTAGTCCCTAATTGACTCTTGGGCACCCCATGGTTTCCTTCTGAATCTCAACCATAGACCTCTGGTCCAGGCCCCACAAAGACATTGTTCCAGCAGTTGGCCTTGACTGCTGAGAAGACCAAGGTCACTTGGCTAAAACTCCTTGAGTTTTCTTCCGCTCCACCTCAAAGTTTCTCTCTTTCTCTCTGTCCATCCTTTTTTTTCCTTTTTCCTGTCTTAAGAGAAAAGAGTGTGCCTGCTTCTCTGCATTTCCTCTCTAAACCTGCATCAGTAGTCCCCTTTCCAGTTGCTTTCTGAGTGCCACGTTCAGGGTTCTCTTTGTCCTCAGTGTCCTCCAGCTGTCCCTGGCATCTGACACTCCTCAGCCCTCCTCTTGCCTGAAATTGATCTCGATTCTGCCTTCTCCTGTGTGTCTTAAAATGTGGTATTTTTGGCTTCAGAATGTCTACAGCCCTGGACTGGGAGTCAAACTTTGACTCTGGTCCTGGCTCTGCCACTGACTTATTTGGTGGGCTTTAAGATAGGCTACTTTTCTCCATTGGCCTCAGTTTCCTCATCTGTAAAATGGGGTTCTTGGACCTGCTCTCCACTTCTAATGTTCAGTAATTCTGAGTTTAACGGGGAAAGCCAGGTGTGTCCATGTGTCTTTTCTAGTTAGGAAGGAGAAGGTATCCATCATTTCTGCCTCTAGAATGAAGTGCCTGTTGCCTTGGTGTTGTGTCCTCATCCCCAGGTGACCCTGCTACAGCTACTCAGATTCCCAGAAAGCCAAGGATGTGACCCCATTACAAAATACTTTGCTGTGAACTTCTCCTGACTTGGCTGGCAGGCTTTCCCATCAGCCAGTGCCCTGTCACTGTGCGGCAGGAGGGATGTTCACAGCAGGATCCGGGCATCCTTCCCAGGCCAGACACCTGCAGATGCCCAGACTCTGCAGGTTCTGAAGCCTTTCCAGCATCCCGCTCTATGAACGTGATGAGCTTTTCTTCCCTACAAAAGCAGGGGCGGGGTCCTCATCTGCCTGCGACTCTGAGCACCCAGGAGACCTGTAGCAGGATCAGCCAGCAGGACACGCTTGTCATCCAGTCTTTGATTTCTGAGTGGGCTTCCTTACACGTGGGGTTCCAATGATGCTGGCACTTGTCTCTGTGCCTCTGCTTGTACCCTTTCTCACCCTCTTTAAACTTCCAGCCATCCTTCAAGACCATCTCAGATGATGCCTGTCATGAAGCATGTCCTGAACTCCCAGAGCGCTTTTGCTCTATGTCAACCTCTGAGGATATTTTCCCTCTGGGGCAGTCTGTTCATTTTTGGCCTTGGGTTTGTTATTCGTATTTGTAAACAAATAAAATTTTCTGATTAGATCATAAGGCTTAGGACTTCCTCTTCTTAACTTGGTGACTCTTGAGGACAAGGCACAAAACCTAGAACTTTCTTCTTTCCCCAGAAGAGACCTTGGAAGAGGCATTTGTCAAATCTTTCCATCTTCTAGATGGTGAAAACACAGCCTTCAGACCTTGGCAGGTCACTTAGTGAGCAGCGCAGCTGGGACTCAGACCCAGGTTTAGCCATTTCAGGTGTATGTGCTCTTTCTAGTACACTGTACTCTTGAGTCTCAGTTTTCTTGTCTGTAAAGTGGAGGTAGTAACATCTATTTCACAGGGAAATTGAGGAGCTAGGTGAGTTAATGGAGGAGAAAATGTTTTGTAACTGGTACATGGGTGGTGGTCTCCTCTTCTAAGCTGCGCAGGCTAAGGGGGACTAGAAGTCATCACAGACCCCGGGGCGAGCATGCTGAGAAGGTAAGGTTAGGTGGAACCTGCAAGGCAGAAACCCTAGCAAATTTAAACAAGAACCCTTTGGGAGGGCCTGCCAACATGGCTGCTGGGTTGTCATTGATTTTGCCAGGGGCTGGGAGGTGCTTTTGGGAACCGGGATGGGAATGGTTCATTTGGCCGTTGGCTTATTGCCCCATAATTGAAACTCCTTCAAGTATTGAAACCCCCCACCCAGCTCGATGTGCAGATAGATCAGCAGGCCAGCAGTGGCTGGGCTCTTGGCATGGCTCTTTGCATACCCAGCTTAAATCCCTAGCTCCCTGAAAAGAGCCAGGCATGGTTTCCATAGTGCCCTGCCCAGCCCCAGAACAGCTGTCAAAGCCTATTGGCATCACCTATTTTTAGCAAGTGGGGCTGGGACCTCCTGCTTCCCTTTTCCATGTCAAAGCAGGAAGGCCATGCAGGGACCCACTCTATAGATCTCACTTCGGCCTAGCTCAGAGCAGGGGCTGGGAGTCAGTTTTTACATATCAAAGCTTTCTTCTGAGAGCCAAGGGCTCCAGCCTGCACCCTCCCAACTTTCTCACTGCCTAGTCATGATAGCTGCTGCTTACTGAGTTCCTGTTCTGAGCCAGGCATTGAACTAATAGCTTTACATAACTCTTGTTTAACTTCTTCACTGGTCTGTAAAGCTGGCCATAAAGCAGACCCATCTTACCGATTATGAAGTGCAAGCTCAGAGATATTAGAAACCTTGTAAAGGTTAAAGTAAGGGAAGAGCCAGGATTCAGAACTTGGTCATTCCAAAGTCCAGCACTTTCCTCTGGGCTGTACTGGTTCCATTACACACACAGTCCATACCCACATACACGTTCTCTGAACGAGAACATTCGGTCACTGCCATTCAGCAGACTTGGACTTGGAGTTTACTCACTGCTGAGCTCTGTTGTTGCAGAAATGAGCTAGACACTGTCCCTGCCCACTAGATTCTGGTGGGGGAGACAGATAAGTCATTCCTTAGAATACAGGGTGTGTAGTCCTCTAGCAGAAGAAGCTTGCACCTCTGCGAGCCTGGAGGAGGCATTGCCGTATCAATGAAATGAACAAGGCATCAGAGAGGAAGGGTGGACACTGATGTGGGCCACAGAGGGTGAGAGGAGTTTGCCGAGCAGAGGACAGGCAGGGAGTTTGGCAAAGGTAAGAATAGCTCCACTGAGCAGGAGCCTCCTTTCCCCTCTTGGGGGCAGGTGTGCTAGAGAGTTGATATGGCCGCCATAAGTCCGTTTCCTAATCCCCTTCTCAACAGGAAAAGGGAGCTTTTTATGGTGGTACATTTTGCAGCAAGGAATCCAGAAAAGATGATGTTGGCCTCAAGACTTTGAGATTTGTCTCAAGACTTGCCAGATGTTTTCCCTCTGGTCTTTGCAGCATGGAATCTGGCAATAAGAGGCCCAGGGCTGCCTAGGAAGGTTAACACATAGATATGGGGGCTGCTGTAAGGACCCAGTGGACGCTGAAGGGACTCTTGTGGCTCCCTTGGCTTCACTCTGATGATTACTTGGAGTGTCATCACATTTGCCACTTGGTGCAGACTCTGCTGGGCTCCTACCATTTCAGATGTGATTGTAAGAAGAAAGGAGCCTTCGTTGGTTAGAGCGAGGTGTCATAACACCAAGGCCAAGGGTTTGGATCCCTATACCAGCCAGCCGCAGAGGGGAAGTAGGACTGTGTAAATGCTAATAGTGGGATCTTTTACTATTACAGAAATTCAGAACTTTTCCTTCCATCCATTTGAATGGTTGGGTACAGTTTCCATGGACACTTGGTTAATTCTTCAGACAGTAGAGTGGGGGGATAGCTCAGTTCTCAGCTGAAGAAGCTGAGGCTTAGGAATGGGGCCTTGCTTGGGGCCACACATCAAGTAAGTGGCAGAGCTGGGGCTCGAACTCTGAATCTCCACCTCCTTCCATGATAGTAAACGGAAAGAAATGAAAAATGGGTCCAAGAAGTGCTGCAGGCCTCCCAGCAGCCTTCTGAATGCTGGCAGGAAGAGTCAGGGTGAAGGTTTTCCTGCCCATGTACAAATACTGGTGCTGAATGGGAAGCTGATGAAGGGGTCATTGCAATTGATTTAGATGAATCCCCAAGGAAACCTCTAGAAGCTGGTATACATGAGTTTATAGGGCTTCATTCTAGATGGAGAGGAGAGATCCCTCCGATAGGCAGAGAAGGCATTTCAAGCTGGTTTGTGGTGTGGAAGCTCAGAGCCCTGGGCACTGACACTGGTGTGAGTGCAAATCCTGCCTTTACCCCTTATTAGGGCCATACCTCCCACGCCCCACCATCTTTAGGGCCACATCTTCTGCCTGAGTCAGGTGGTGGGTGTGACTCAGTGAACACAGTGAAGTGTTTATTCCCTTCCTTCTCTTTTGTCTCTGGATATGATGACCTCCAGATTCCTTCCAGCAATAATTTAAATGCAAACTAGATACTCTTTATAAGCCAAGAAAATCTGTAGATACTAGGAACCCCATTATGAGTTCCCTTACTCAGACTTAATGGTGAGGGCTCGGGGGATGTGCAAGGCAAAGAGTTTTCAGACCCTCTTCAACCTGCTCTCGGCATTGCGAGCTGCTCTCAGGCATTGTGGTTCCACTGCTTCCATGTAGGTTTTAGACAATTAAATTCTACAGCCAGCCTTATGCGGGTCATATTTTCAGAATTGATGTATTGGAACAGATGGGCTTTGCCAAGATCATCTCACACATCTTGATTTATGGAGGAGGTTTTGCCAGATGGACTTGGATGAGAAATTCAGAGCGGAAACCACCTAACACCTATCAGAGTATTTGAGTTGAATGCCTTGCCGTTTGAACTCAGAAATGCACCTGTCTGTTTCCAGTGACTGCTTTTATGGTTAGGAGGGCTGGAGCCATTTGCCTTAGCCTTTACTGACAGGCAGCATGGATATATTTAGTCAGGACACAGGTGAACATCCAAGACAGGTCCTGCTGCTGCAGAATACAGTCCTCAAAGGCGAGCATAGCATACAGTTTACTAAGTGCCAGGTTGGGCTCTCATTGCCCCAGTATTCAAGTCACAAGGTGGTCTCATGGGATAAAATATGAGTGATCAGAGTCTGGTAAGCTCCTGCAGATAAGAAGAAAGTCAGGTCATTTTGAACTGTTTGGATACAAGACAGGTTTTAGCATCTCTTGGTTTAGGATTGTGACGGGGTTTCTTAGTGCCTCTGATGCAGGCAAGCAGAACTGTGATCAGAATCCCAGGGGGTCAGGGAGCTTTTCAGATGACGAAGCCAGTTCTGATTCCTTTCTCAGCTTAGCAAACCCCTGATTTTTCACAGACCTCCATTCTAGCAGGTCCTGCTTTGGGCAGGCACCCCGGCCAGGCAGAAAGGTTGGAGCTCAGCCTTCAGTGGATAAGGGAGCACCTTTAGTAGTGTGGCCTGTGGTCAGTGCAGTCTGCTGTCCTGCTGTAGGAGCATCTGTCAGCGATCTGAGTTAACACTGACCACAGACATTTGGCCATTTCACCTCTTGGGCTGGCCAGTAAAACTTGAAATTGCTTGAGATTTTACAAAGCTCAAACAGCAATTTTCAGAAGGGGTTGTGAATGTTTCTAGATCCCCAAGATCATCAGGGCATCTTCCTGGATAGGAGAGGATGCGGAAAACTTCAGTACTAAATATTTAATGGGCACGCTGGGAGTGTTTTTAAAACACTGATGTTCTGAGATTCTCTAATGAGTTTTGGGTGGGAGCTGCATATTGACTTCGGGTTCCTCAGGGGATTGTAATGCACAGCCAGGGTGGAAAACCACAGCCAGGGAAAACCATAGCCAAAGAAAACCATAGCCAAGGATACAAGTTGGACGACTTGTATGAAGATGCGAGTTTGACAGTGGAGGGAGACGAAAGGTGGGCTTAAACTTGATCTGCTGAAAATAATAGTGAGGAGACTTGAGAAAGGAAAGAAATGGGATAAGCCCCTTTAAGCTACGAGCCTCTGGGGCTAATTAGACTAGAAAGCTGGTTGCATGGAGAACTTTCAGCACCACGATCTCTGAAGTGAGCTAACTGGCCATCCCTATATAGGGATCCGAACCCGTGGCCTTGGTACTATCAGCACCACACTCTCCCAAGTGAGCCACGGGCCGGCCCCTGCATGGAGAACTTTCTTTGCTTGGTAGTGGTGAATTCATTTGACAGTGAGGGAAAGGACAGGTTTAGTCATAGCCATTAGCATGATACTTGGCAGGGAAGTAAACACTGTGCTTATACCAAGTCTGTATCTGTCCTCCTCCCAAGGGCTAAGGTTGGGGATTTTCAGCTTGGTTGAGGACAGTGTTGATATCCAGTTCTTTTTTTTTTTTTTCCTTTTTGTCTTTTTTCGTGACTGGCAACGGATCGCAACCCTCAGTGTCGCGCCCGTACCGGACCGGGACCGGCCACGGGATTGCAACCCTCGGTGTTGCCCCCGCCCCTCGCTCAGCCAGTGAGCGGCCGGTCTGTATGTGGGATCCGAACCCTCAGCGGGAGCGCCGCCACGCTTCCCAAGCGGCGCACTATAGCAGTGCGCCACCGGGCCGGCCCAATATCCAGTTCTAATAAGGCAAACTCATAATCAAAAACTGCCTGACAAGGAGATGATGAATGAATATTGAAGTGAAAATAATATTATTATTAAAATAAAAAATTATGCAGAAAAGTTAAAAAAGTAAATGTCGGGCCGGCCCGGTGGCGCACTGCGCTAGTGCGCCGCTTGGGAAGCGCGGTGGCGCTCCTGC
>NW_007732329.1:91842-92753 GCF_000696425.1 Galeopterus variegatus | reverse complement strand
TTGCCGGACACAGAAAAAGACAAAAAAAGAAAAAAAGTAAATGTCATTCAATGCCCCACCATTCATAAATAAGCTCCACAAATCCTTTTGGACTAATCTTCATAGAAAATAACAATTTTATATAAATGGGATTCTATCTGACTTTTTTTTTCCATCTAACATTGTGCTGTCGATCTCTCGCCACATCAATAAACATGGGCCTACTTCAGTTTCATTATGTGGACGAGCCATTTTTTAATCCGTCTTTGTTGATGGACATTTAGGTCATTTCCAATTTAAAGCTATTAACAGTGAGATAAAGCATGCTGTACAGGTGCCTTTGAGATATGCCTCCTTTCGTGGTGATCTGTTGCTTTTATTACATGGCTGCCTCTCCAGGGAGCGGAGATGACAAAAGCCCATGTTCTCCTGTTTGCGCTGCTCACAGCTTACTGTGTTATAATTCATTTCTTATTTGCTTTTGTGTTTCCTTATCCCCCTCCTCCAACACTGCCATAATGGGCTCTGTGGTTAGGTGTAAAGTACCTGGCACTAATTTCATCCCGCCCTTTCTCATTACTAGAATGTGTGGAGTTTCGTTTGCTTCTGAAAATCTATTGACTGACAGTCAGCAGAATGGCTTCTGATTCTCAACAGCTAGTGAGAAACCCAGTCTGTCTGTGCCACACCAGCAGTTTTTCTTTTTTTAAAAAAACAAAAAGTTTTTACTTCATACCAGCAGTTTTTCTTTTTTTTTTTTTTGTCTTTTGTCTTTTTCTGTGTCCGGCAACGGATCACAACCCTCAGTGTTGCCCCCGTACCGGACCGGGGACCAGCAACGGGATCGCAACCCTCGGCATTGCTCCCGCGCCTCGCTCAGCCAGTGAGCGGGAACCGGTCTGCATGTGGGATCCGAACCCTCGGGCGGGAGC
>NW_007732329.1:89216-91592 GCF_000696425.1 Galeopterus variegatus | reverse complement strand
CTGCTCACAGCTTACTGTGTTATAATTCATTTCTTATTTGCTTTTGTGTTTCCTTATCCCCCTCCTCCAACACTGCCATAATGGGCTCTGTGGTTAGGTGTAAAGTACCTGGCACTAATTTCATCCCGCCCTTTCTCATTACTAGAATGTGTGGAGTTTCGTTTGCTTCTGAAAATCTATTGACTGACAGTCAGCAGAATGGCTTCTGATTCTCAACAGCTAGTGAGAAACCCAGTCTGTCTGTGCCACACCAGCAGTTTTTCTTTTTTTAAAAAAACAAAAAGTTTTTACTTCATACCAGCAGTTTTTCTTTTTTTTTTTTTTGTCTTTTGTCTTTTTCTGTGTCCGGCAACGGATCACAACCCTCAGTGTTGCCCCCGTACCGGACCGGGGACCAGCAACGGGATCGCAACCCTCGGCATTGCTCCCGCGCCTCGCTCAGCCAGTGAGCGGGAACCGGTCTGCATGTGGGATCCGAACCCTCGGGCGGGAGCGCCACCACGCTTCCCAAGCAGCGCACTTATCCAGTGCGCCACCGGGCCGGCCCATACCAGCAGTTTTTCTAATAGCAAAGTTCCAGTGTGCATTGAGTTTACATGAAGTGATGGGAAAAATCCCTATTTGCCTCATTTTAAAGAAGAATTTGTAGGTAACATTTATTTGTTTCTCAAGAGTCTAATAAGGGTCTGCTGGGTGCCACCCTTTGTGCTTGGCACGAGAGACACAGGAACAATTGAGTGCGTGGTCCCTGGCACTCAGGGGCTAGGGTTCGCACGGGGGGCTCACGTGTTCCTCACTAAATGTAGTTTTCTATGGAAGTTAACCTGTGGAGGCACCTCAGGACTGACGTTGTAGAGAAACTTTTATATGAGGGAAATTGTTTTGTAATCCCCTTAGAAAAAACAGAAGCTGTTCTCTGGTTAAAAACTAAAGGAAGTCGAAGTGTCCCCATTGACCAGAGCAAAATTATCTTAGGCAAATCCCTGCCTATCTTTGCGTCTGCACTGTAGGTCATTTTTCATTTTTCTGGCAAAAGAAAAAAGGGGGCTTGAGTTTTGGGCTTATAATTTCAGCATTTAGGGTGACAGAACTACAAGACCAGTGTATGAGAAGAGATTCTCGGCAGTGTAGTCTGTAGTTTTTGCTAGGTTATTGGAGACTTGGAATTATTGGAGCAAATTGATTGTAACTTGAGAAACTCAGAAGGAAAAGGCAGTTGGTGGGTCTGCTGGCTGAAAGGGACTTTACAGATCAGTTAATGAAGTTAAGGGGTTTTAAGTTCCTTCAGGCACCTCTTTTTAAAGCTTGCAGAAACTGCAGGCCCTCCTCCCAGAAAAATGTACTTATGTGCATGAGCACAAAATTTTTTATATGCCCCAAGTGGTTTGCAGATCCCCATTCCTAAGAACTCATAATTTGGTCCAATCCCTGGTTTCTGTGGGTAGAATTACTGAGGTTTGTGGAGGAAGGTAACCATGAGGGCCATATACTCTTGCTGGTGAACTATTCTTAAAGAAATGTTTTCTTTCTTTCAGCACTGGCTGGATCATTCCAAACCCATAAAAAAGCAGATGAAAAGTAAGTATGCAGAGTTTAGCCTACTCATTTCTTTCTTTTATCTGAGAGTAAACTCCTTTGCCAATGTTTTAAGGTGTTATGTTTTCATTAGAACTTGGAAGCATTTTTAAATCGATTCAACGTTAAGTGGATGATTTTTAATTTCTTAAGGCTGGCCAAAGTTAGAGTTTAAAATTTGAAGAAGAGATTTTAGTAGATATTGAAAAACCGACTACACTCTCATTTGAAACCAGACGCCTCTGCCAATGAGAGCTGATTAATATACTATTCAGAAACACGACTTCACACCTTTTATATTTACTTCCTAATGAGTTACAAGGTAGACTCAGAATGGGAAAGTAGGAGGGATCTTTGGTAGTCTGGTCCGGCTCCTTCATTTTACGGGTGTGGTAACCACAGTTCTTCAATGTTGCTTATGCTTAGGTAATTTTTAAAAATTTATATTCTCTTAAAAGTACTTTAAGATGTTTTCACTGGATTTTTCAATGACAGAACACTTTGCTATTTATGCATGACTTTTCTCTAGCCCACTTTGTACTTTGTAAAAAGTAGGTGTCCATTTAGAGTATGTTGGCATTAGCAGTGAAAGTAAAATGTCAGTTCTTAGTAAAACGTCAGCTCTTAATTCAGCTAGATCATTAGGATTTTCTTCCAGAATGAGGTTACTAGTTAAACCGTCTTAGTCAACACAAGTCTATTTCAGTTTTCCAAATTTAGGATTGAAAAGAATTTACTAGGGGCCAGCCCAGTGGCGCACTGCTACAGTGCGCCGCTTGGGAGCGCAGTGGCGCTCCCGCC
>NW_007732329.1:82953-88304 GCF_000696425.1 Galeopterus variegatus | reverse complement strand
AAAAAAAAAAAAAGAAAAGAATTTACTAGCTTTGCATGCCCAGCAGTAGTGTCGCAGTGTCAGGTGAATATGTTATAGGTCTAACCTGTTTTTCCTTCTGTCCCTTCTGTAATCTTCAAAACTGGGGGAAAAACATCTTCACCTTCCATCTCCAAATGTTTAGTTGGACCTGCATATGCTTTGCACTTTCGAGTTAAATACTATTCTTCAGAACCAAACAACCTTCGAGAAGAGTTTACAAGGTAGGACATAATGCAGAACCAGGTCCCCGCCCGGTCACACTTGTCTCACGTGTAACGTACTGGTCTTCTCAATCGCGGGTTGGCCTCCCCTTCCGTCTGCTGTCTTTATGTTTCTGAGCCAAACTTACTAGCACTTTTCCTGTGCTTCTGTATTCTGTCAAAAATCCATGACTTTGCTTAATTTGACATTTTTCTTAGTGAACAGAAATGAGAAGATTTACTTTCTTGTCACACTTCTGTTCTCTTGGACCTTGAGTAAATTGGTTGGTTGTTCTATGGTATTTCATTTTTGTCAGCTGCAAAAAAGGGAAGGCAGATATTCAGAGAACGTTTCTCAGTTCAAAATTGCCCTCTAATTTTGAAGGACTGCAAAATATTGTCTTTATTGTTACAATATAAGGAATCCTCTCTTTTAAAAAATTGTACTTTAAAACAGAGTTGTTAGAATCCCTTCAGGTTCTCTTTCAGCCCCACTGAACAATTTTTTTTTTAATGTTGTGTCTGCCTATGTCTATCTCTTGGATTTCAGAAACATGTAAAAACAGAAAAGAACTTAAATAACATTATATAATTACAATGTGTGGAGTTTCCCTCCATCCACCCTTCCATAGGAATTCTCTACCCAGCCTTTTCCTGCTTTTGATGTCCTCAGAGCCTCCTAGTGGTTTGTGTGATGGACTGTAGTGGTGACATTTATGCAGCTGGGTGGTCGGTGATAGTGGCCACTAGCTTGGAGATGACCACCTAAGTAACACATTAAAAACTGACTGGTTGGGCCGGCCCGGTGGCGCACTGGAGAGTGCGCTGCTTGGGAGCGTGGCGGTGCTCCCGCCGAGGGTTCAGATCCCATGTGGTGACCAGTTCCCGCTCACTGACTGAGCCTGGCGCGGGCGCAACATTGAGGGTTGCGATCCCGTTGCCGGTCCCCGGTACGGGCGTGACACCAAGGGTTGCAATCCCGTTACCGGCCAGTAAAAAAGACCCAAAAAAAAGGAAAAAAAATAAAAAATTAAAATTAAAAAACTGACTGGTTATCACCATTCCCCCACTGGAAGGACCTAGTGAGCTTCTACAGTTAAATTTTCGTGTAGGAATTGAGGCATTCTGGCCTTGTCAGCGCCATGTCTCCTTGGTGTGAGTATACAAGATAGTATCCTGAAATTCAGAAGCAAAGGTCAGTGGTGGTTAAACACCTGTTGGGAAGCAGGAACATTCTAGGATGTACTAGAACCTTCAGCACTTCCCCCTCCCTTTGATATGTGGGTCACCCACATTCTCCTGTATCCATCCACAGAAAGCTATTGCGTTGTTTCTACAGCTCAAACAAATTAAATTATTCTAGTGTTCCTCTTCAGAGTTCTTTATGAAACATGCTGCTTCTAGCTGTCATCAAAGCCAGTGGTTTTCAACCTGGGTTGTGTGAATCATAAACACCCATGAAGCTTTTGAACAAATTAGATTCCTGGGACCGCTCTTGTGTGTAAGGTTCAGATTCCGTAGGTATGGGTGTGGAGCATGGGCAGCTTTGGTTTTTACAAAGCACTGTAAGTGCTTCTGATAATCACATCCTCCTGGTAAAAAGCCACTTATTTATGCCAAGACACTTATTTTTAACCCACGTAAACCCCATTGTGTTATTTGCTGCCTTCCTACCCATTTTGGTTACCCCTGTAACCAGTTGCAGTCCAATTCCAGGGTTTTTCTTATTTCATGCATGTGCGTGTGCCCGCGCCTGCTTTGTTTTTTAAAAAGACAGTCTGCAGTTAAACTGCATCAGGAAAAAAGCCTCAGATCAGCTGCAAACGTTTTGGTACAATCAGCTGCACCCGATCTGGAATCTGCTGGTGGAGCTGGCTGAGGGCCCTATCCAATGGCTCCACCCCATCCATTTTTGTGGACACATTGCAGGCCTGTGTGAGGACTTCTGTGTGCCTTGTTTGGTTCTCTTCTTGAGCACAGACCATGCAGTGTTTCATGTTCCATCCCCCACATATCTTGCAAATTCCCTACATGCACTCACTTTCCTAGCTAGGTTCTGGGATGCTTTCCTGAAGATGCTTCCACCAAAGTCCTCATTTGATGTGGACTCCCTTTTTACAATGCAAAATTTCAGGCTGTGTATAGGGTGGGCTATGTGACGGGAAGATGGGATTGGAAGTGGCTGGGAAAGTTATCCTCTGTTGACTTTTGTATATATTTGTCAGGTACCTGTTTGTTTTACAACTCAGGCATGACATTCTTTCTGGAAAGTAAGTATGTTTTTGTTCTAACTCTTAACCGAGGACAGATCATAGTATATTTCAAAATAATTCACTGTTTTAACTCTTTTACCCTTGTTCCCTTTTCAAAATTCAAAAGACAGTGCAGCAGGCATTGTAAAGTGAGTCTAATACTTGTATCACGGTCATTATCATTCTATTTTAAATGATTACTATATGGCTTGAAGCATTTCCAAGAGCATTTAATATCTTAAGTGATGTGTATTTGGGAATAATTCTCTCCCTGATCACATCACTGCCCCATTCATAATGGCTTTTGTGGTATTTGCAAGCAAGATACGTTATTAGTATGTATACACTTACAAATATTTGGACAGTCATCACCATCTGCATTAAGTAATGTAAAGAGGTTATGTTGATTCCAATGGAAAGAGGTTTTGGCATCTCATCTCACTTTCTTTTTCTCTCTTAAAAATGGTTTATAATACTAGGCCTCTGGCTACACACAATGATTGTTGAACACGAGAACTTTTGGCACAGAAGTGGCTGATTGTGCATGCAATATTAATTTATTTTAAAGATAGGAGATTTCAACAGTCATAGCTTTTATAATTGTATCATTTTTCTGCATATATACTGAATACTTTCTATTATGTGCAAAACTATGGCTATATTGCATCTAAAAAGCAATACCTGATGTTATTGACAAGACCACATTCTGATTTTGCATATAACCTGAAGGAAATTTAAAATGTTATTTCTGAATTTGCAAACTTTTAATGGAATATACACTATAAAAATCTCAGTGGAATGTACTCCATAGAACAAGCAGATTGTACAGTGTATACATTTGCCTTATTCAGCCGTGCAATACAGATCTTTGGTTGGTGTGTGTATTATAAGTGTGTGTGTATTTTTATCTCTCCCTTTCTTCATACTGTGCTTCTCATACTAAAGGCCTTGTAATTCTAGAAATTGCCTTCAGTTTGGAAAAATATTAATGACGATGCCCTGCATTTGTACAGTACTTTGAAGTTTACCTGCACTCCAGCCTGATTTACAGCAGTTCAAAGCAGAGTGGTGTTCTTGTCCCAGCACTGCCTCCTACCAGCTGGATGACCTTGGGCAAGACCCCTTACCTTTAATACTCAGCTTATCTATAAAATGGGAGACTTGGGGAGGGGGAAGGGACTGGAAACAGCCATCCTAGGGATTTAAAAATCGATGCATTGACCCAATTGGATAATATATATGAAAGGGCTTTGAAAACTATGAAGTGCTATACCAATGTATGTCATTATTATTTTTCTAACTAAATTTGAAATATTAAGTATGAACGAGATCACTGGATTTGCAGGAATACTCTTGTATGGCTGTGCCTCAGTTATACTTATGAGAATGCTGAGTGTATCCAGCAGTCCTGGCAGTGCCAGATATAGTGTCTGTGTGTTTATTTTTAACACAATGACCTTGTTTCAAGAATGATTTAAGGCAAGTTTAAAAGACACATGTACTATATCAAGATAACATACATTGATCTTTTTCCAAATTTTCCCATTCTTGCCAAATTCAATAAAATTGCCCGTATGGTTGACAGAAACTATACCTAGATTAGGTTATTTTGCCATATGATGAGAATGGACTTTGGGAAATTTGTAGTGTGAGTCAGCTTGTTTGCTTTCTTTAATAGCAAAATACACATGAAGAACAAAAATCATTATCTAAATATCACTACCTTTTGAAAAATGAGTTTAATGACATTTTCTATGGTTATGAGTACTTAAGTTCTTTTTTAGAATTTATTTTTTATTTTTTTTTTCCAAGATTGAAGTGCCCCTATGAAACGGCTGTGGAATTAGCCGCTCTCTGTCTACAAGGTACATTAATCTTTAGTAGTATTTAGCATTTTAATGTTACTGCTTTTCATTTCCACAAATGAATGTCTGTTGTGTGCTAGGCCCAGCACTCTACTTTGGGGATGTAAATGAATGGGACACGGTGTCTGTCCCCAAGTAGCTTGCAGTCCAGTGAGGAAGGCAGGCAGACAGAGTGCAGGGTGGTTCCTTCAGGAACAGAGACGTGCAGAACGCTTGGAAGAGGTAGGCCCCTCGGGGGGATAAGGAGAGGAAGGTTAATCAAGGCACCAAGGCACAAAACAGAAGTATAGAGAGGTAACAGCAGTTGCGTGGCATCGGAGGGTGAAGTTTAAAGAGTTAGATAGGTGGATGACCTTGGATGGATGCCCACTTAAAGAGCACGAGCTTCATGCTGTCAGCAGAGTCGCCTTTGAAGGCTCTTAAGAGGGAGGCAGGCCTGGGCAGGTGTTCATTTTAGAAAGGCCATGCTGGCTGCCCGGCATTATTGAAGGGATTGGAGCAGGACTAAGATGGGCTGGGAGCACGGTGAGGAGGCGCTGCTGTAAGAGAGTAAGAGGAAACTGACTAGGGCAGGGGTTACGCACATGCACACCCCCCGAAAAACAGCACTGGCGGCACAAGGAGACAGACTTGGTGGTTAGACTTAGGTGTTGAGAGAGGAGTCAGAGATGATTCACAGGCTACTTTCAGGTATGGGTGGTGGCAGCAGTGAGTGGTTGGAAGAAGAACTGTACTCCAGGGGAGGAGACTGTCTTTGTAGGGCCTCTTGGCTGAGAAGTGCCAGAAGCTCCAGCAGGCTCTTGGGTATCTGCATCTAGCTTGTTAGAGAGGTTGGGCTGGATGCATTGATGGGGGCAGTCGTCAGCATGTGGGTGGGAACTGGAGGGTAAGAGGTTTGCATGTTTGATTGTCAATATTGGCTGTTCATCCATACGATGCCCAGGTGGATTGCAGTTTAAAATGCATAAGAAACACTTGCTGGGCCGGCCCGGTGGCGCACTGCTACAGTGCGC
>NW_007732329.1:79056-82467 GCF_000696425.1 Galeopterus variegatus | reverse complement strand
TTGCCGGACACGAAAAAAGACAAAAAAAAAAGAAACACTTGCTAAAGCATTAATTAAGAGAATACTAATGTGTAGCTACACCTACAGGAGATCATTAGTACATCAGATAGACATATGTTGTGTACTCATTTACCATTGAGTTCATCAGCTTCTATTGGATTATGAATTATCATGTATTCATTCATAATTAGTAATCATTTACTAACACCATAATAAGATTTGGCTTCCCACTTTTATATCTTACCAATTTTTAAATGTTGATCTGAGAAATTTTTTCGAATTATAAAATCAGTACACACTTAGGACAGAATATCCAGCCAGCAGCATGACAATCAGGCAAGTAGAAGGAAGGAAATAGCCCACTGTGTTTTTATCTGTGAGTTTGGAGTGGATTCTTAAAAATGTAATTCTTATCAGAGTCATATATAATTTTTGTATGAATTCTTAATTGGTGTTTTTAGTATATGTATTTTGTCATGTTTACGCTCATAAAGAGGGTTTCTAATGACTGCAGGATACTCCCATTACCTGATATTTCTATTCCTTAGTCATATTTAATTCTTACTATCTAATGGGGGCTTGGCATATAGTAGATGCTCAGTAAGTGCAGCATGTGTTGAATGAATGAGTTTGTAGAGATCCCCAAGGACTTTGATTGAAGGGGGAGCCTGCCTGTATGGTCTGAAGGCACTGGTGGTGGAGGTGACGATAATATCATCATCCGTAGCCATCTGTGCCAGATACAGTTTTAAGTGCCTCATATCCATATTTCTCTGACATAGCCATCCTGATGTTAAGCGCCATAAGGATATGCGTGGCCTGGGAACATGGCAGTGGCCTCTCCTCTTTGGCCCAGGTACTGACTTCACCAGCTTGGCAAGTGGCCTTCATCTACCCTGAGCTGCCCAGAGGCTGTACCATCAGGCTTGGCAGCCCAGCGGGAGATGTAGGGTGTAGTTAATGAGACAAAGCATCCATGCCAGATCTAGGGCCATTAGTCCTCCTAAGGTTAAAGGTTTCCTCCTAAGGCCCTTGGTATAATATCATGAGCCCATATGTCGCATCACCCTGAAAGGTTAGAGGAGAGCACACATATCATCATCCCGCCCCCAGTGTGATGAAGGCGTCCCCACGCTCACAAAGTCCAGCTCTAGGGAACCGTGTGCCTTGCCTCAGAGTCGAGACAGATCAGGGTGAGGTCAGCCACCTGTGAGCCTTTCTGGGAGAAATGACCCATTTGAGCTGGAACCACAACAGTAGTGTAATTTAAGATGCAGTCATTGTGTCAGATACAAATGAAAAGACTTAAGACACACACAAGGAAGCTCTTGTTATGTCTCCCTCCATGTCCCACCCTCACCCCACCCCACCCCACCCCACCCAGTGGGTTAATGCTGTGGCCAGCTTTCCGCTTTCCTCTGGCTCTGATCACCTGAGTATCTCTGTGGTTTGAATAAAATAAAGGGTGTGATTCCTCCCATGCTTGATCCTTGAAGGAGTGTCTTGTTGCGGTTGTCCTTGAAATGAATGGTGTCTCTTCAGATGAGATACAGTAGCTAGCTGTGCATGGAGGCTGTGTTCTTTGGGGAACTAAATTTGTGGTAGATTTGAAAAGTAATCCAGGGAAAAAGAAAAAAAGGAGGGAGGAGAAAGAATGGGACAGTCATTTGTTGTCTGCCCATGGTCTTGTTTCATTCTTGTGACAATTTGCATTTTACAGAGAAGGCGGTCAAGACCCAGAGTGGTTAAATGACTTGCCCAGGGTCACATGGATAGTATATGGTAGAGTTGGGGTTCAAGCACTCCTGGGTTTGAGCTGTTTCCACCACCTTCCACAGCCTCCTGAAGCTGGGGCTTGGCTGTAGAGTTTGCAGACCAAGTGAGGTGTCAAGTGTTTCTAGCAGGTTCTTGGAAGACAGGCATGCTACCTCTGAATGGGCACTCCAGGTGCCACTCAGGCCCATTTTAGTCCAGTAGTGGTGAGGTGGCCCGCCAGCCCCCTTGTTGTCTGGCTTCTCCCTCCAGTTGGTAGGATTTGCTGTGTCAAGCACAGTTAATCCTGTCTCGTCTAGACACACTGCTGAACACAGGACTCTGTGGCCTTAGTTTGGCCCATGGGTGCAGGGGATGGGTGGTATGTGCATATCAAGGGAGTATGTTTTCTGACCAAACTGTTCCTCTGGCCTTGCCAGGTTCCTAGCTTTGGGGTGACCTCTTGGTCAGAGGGAGTCTCCAGCCTAGAGAGACCAGCCCCACCTTCTCTGGGCAAATGTTATTTCCAAAAGCAGTGTCTTCATTTGTGATTTTGCCCAAGGTACCAAGCCACTGCACTCCCTACCCCAGACCACCCTGGTCCCTTGGTCTTAGGGGAATAGTCCAATTCAGAGTTGCCAGTGCAGGCGAGGGGTTGCAGTCTAGTGAGAAGATGGTCACTAGATCCCTGCTCTGTGTCAGACATTGTCTCTGACAGTCCTCCCACTGTCCCTCTGAGCTTGGCATGACTGCTTCCTCTGCATTGTTTTATCCATTTCTCCTGAAAGATGGTCTGTGGGATCAGGATGCCTGGTGTGGCCTTTATGCGGTGAGGACAAGGGCTGCTGGCTGCAGAGTGAGTTGCTGTTGCTGGAGGCATTCAGGCATATCTGCTTGGTCAGTTGGTGGGATTTGCTGTTAAGCAGTGCTTCCCAAAGTGTGTTTGCCAGGTCAGCCACATCAGCGTTACCTTGGAACTTGTTAGAAATGCACATTCTCAGGCCTCATTCCAGGCCCAAGGAATCAGGAACTCTGCGAGCAGGACCCAGCAATGTGTGTTAATGAGCCCTCCAGGGGATTCTGATGCATGCACTGTTGCAAGAGATGTGCTCACCAGTCACCTGGGCATCTTGTTAAAAGGCAGGGCTTGCTTGAGTAGGTTCGGGGTGGGGCCTGAGAATCTGCATTTTGAGCAAGCCCCTGGGTAACGTCGATGATGTTGGTCTGTGGACCACACTTGGTGTGTAACGAGGGATGAGAGGAAACTGGAGGATTCCTTTTCATTCTGGGGTCTGCTTCCTGAGCTGCAGGGTTGGAGTGAGGGGTGGGGAGAGTGGAATTTCTCATTCCTGCCCTGGAGGGATGGGGCTCCCTGTGTCTTCAGGCCCTCCATTCCCTGGGGGATTTGGCAGGAGCAGGGACTGCAGCACTGTTTGGGCTTTTTGCTGGGGCTGCTCACGCGGCCGCTGCTCTTCTGCACGGCTATCTCCCCCTGGGTTCTGCCTGACTTGCCGCAGTTGCTTCTGCTTCTGCAGCCCTCCACCCCTCCTCCCGTGCTCCCGCTCTCCCCTCCCTTTATATCCTCCCCCCCCCCCCCCCCGCCCCCTCCTCCCCCCCCCTTTATTCCCCCCCCCCCCCCCCGGAATTCTGCATGTACGG
>NW_007732329.1:71805-78145 GCF_000696425.1 Galeopterus variegatus | reverse complement strand
TTCCCCCCCCCCCCCCCCGCCCCCTCCTCCCCCCCCCTTTATTTCCCCCCCCCCCCCCCGGAATTCTGCATGTACGGAGTTCTTGATCCATCCTCTCCAGGACTGCAGACCCTGAAGTGTTGCTCTGACCTCCCCTTAACGAGAGCCTCGTTAAATGGATGCTTCTGGGCAGATTCTCATTCTCTGTGATTGCCTTTTATTGCAGAGTCCGGGCTCTACCACTTCACGGGGGAAATGTAACTGGGGCCTCCCAGGGTTGGAGAAGCAGTGGGCAGAAAGACAGTAATCACTAAGATGACAGACATCACCCAACAGGGAGGGCGTTTGGATGGTTCTCTGAGATTCTGAGTGTGTGTATGGCCACCAAGTGAGAGTTAAATCCTCCTGAAAGGAGAGTGATACATTAGGGGGTCCCTGTGCTGTATCATCTGCAAAATGCCTTTGGACTAGGTTGCAGCAATAACCAAAAGTGTTCACTGTCTCCTGTTTTTCTCCTTTTATGAAACCTGCAGCAGAGCTTGGGGAGTGCGAGCTTCCAGAACACACACCAGAGCTTGTGTCTGAGTTTCGGTTCATTCCCAATCAGACAGAAGCGATGGAATATGATATCTTCCAGAGATGGAAAGAGTGCAGGTATCTTGATGCTGCTGTCTAGCATTCTGACATATTGATTTATTTTGTTATATGTAAGCGTTTGTCAGACTCTTTTGTGTACTGGTAGAATCGCTGTATTGACCACTGTTAAGACTGCAGCTCCAGCTGTAACTTTTCTCCTGGGCTTTAGTCCTCCTTTTCTAAAGGTCCACGTGTCATCTCTCTTTGGGAGACCTGCAACAAGAACCAAACCGTGCTCTTTCTCTCTCTCTGAAATACAGAGCCTGGTTCTGAGTTGCCCATTGCCTCCAGGGGAGCCACCCATGTCCTGGCGCATGCCCACACACCTGTGCCTCTGGCGACCCCCTGACCTGAACTTCTAGAGCAAACCTTTGAGAAATACACCCTATTGTAGAGGAACACTCAGTTGAGACCGGGTGTTGTACAGCATTACATTTCAGGAAATGTGGTCATCACGCCCAGACCCAGCTGTGCCATTTGTCTCTTCGGTGTTTTGTCCTGCATTCCCCTTGCAGTCACCACCCCGGTCTAACACTTTCGTGCCTGGACGACCAATGCTACCTGTCACCCGCAGGTTTCCCAGACATTAGCCTTTCCTCCCCAATGCATCCTCCTCCGCAATGCATCCTCCTCAAACACTGCCTGTTCCAAGTCACTCTTGCACTCTGGAACTTAGTGTGGCTTCCTGTTGTCGCCCAGTCATTCTGAAAAGCTCCTGTGACTTTTTTTTTAGTGGGAGGTGACATTAGTGTGTTCTTGTTGTGTAGTATTGGAACAACATAGAAGTGTGTGGATATAAAGTGATCCAGCTCCACCCAGTCACACACACAAACATGCACCCACCAGCCTCCCTGCAGGAAGCCATTGGTAACAGTCTATTGTGTATCCTAGTTTTTTCCTTTGCATTTACATATACGTATCTACACAAAAAACTATTGTTTTGTTTCCTTAAGTGGTCATAAGCACTATTCCGAGATCTTCCTGTTCAATTAATGGTATGTTCTTGGAGATCTTTTCACGTTAATATAAACTGGTGTCCCTCATTGCTTTAATTGCTGCCATGGCCTCGGCATTCTTCGGGTGTATGAATCACAGTTTACATGTATTTCCGTTGGTTTTTCTAAGGGGAAAGAGCCCTGCCCAGGCGGAACTGTCCTATCTGAATAAAGCGAAGTGGCTGGAAATGTATGGGGTAGACATGCACGTTGTCAGGGTAAGAACTGCGTGTGTTTAAGTTATTTAATTTTGCCGTTACTGAAAAACATGTAAACAGTTGCCAACAAAGTAACTTGTGGCGAGCAAACTGTTATTGCATTCTGCTCTGTGACGACCTGTTAGAACCCTCTACCGATTGTCACTTCGTTTGTTTGTAGGGAAGAGATGGCTGTGAATATTCTCTTGGACTGACCCCGACAGGCATATTAATCTTTGAAGGAGCTAACAAAATAGGCTTATTCTTTTGGTAATTTAGTTTTGTCTAATATTAAAAATGTCTTTTCCTATTTTGTGGTGGAATTCTATGTGATGGATGATTTTTGAGGGATATTTGCAACACCCAGATTCATTTTAAAAGCACACCATACTGTTGTCGTTGTGGGTGTATGGTAATTGCACTGAAACTTCTGGATAATCACACTTGAATGAATGAATGATTTTTTAAGCCAATCTAAGCTTAAAAAGTAGACAGGAAACTGCTGTTTGATGTGTAGATCATTTTACTGCTGACTCTACTTTTAAAAAGCTTTCTCTCTGACCAGGCCTAAAATTACCAAAATGGATTTTAAAAAGAGCAAATTGACACTCGTGGTGGTTGAAGATGATGATCAGGTAGGCTTGCTCCCCTGTTCCCCCCTGGCTGTGAATGATCCTGCATCGGAGTTACAGACACCCAGACGAGGACCCCGCACTTCCTCTTTCAGGGACGCGAGCAGGAACACACATTTGTGTTCCGGTTGGACAGTGCCAGGACCTGCAAGCACCTGTGGAAATGCGCGGTGGAGCATCACGCGTTTTTCCGCCTGCGGACGCCGGGGAACAGCAAATCCAATAGATCCGACTTTATCCGGCTGGGCTCGCGCTTCAGATTCAGGTAGGGAGCCGTTTTGGCAACATGGATCACATTTCAAAGGAGGACAACTGTTATTATCACGCGTTTTTCCGCCTGCGGACGCCGGGGAACAGCAAATCCAATAGATCCGACTTTATCAGGCTGGGCTCGCGCTTCAGATTCAGGTAGGGAGCCGTTTTGGCAAAATGGATCACATTTCAAAGGAGGACAACTGTTATTTGTGTGTGTGTGTGTGTGTGTGTGAATGGAGCAATGGATTTGAGTCCAGAGATGGGTTCACGTCCCATCCCCGCTTCTTTCTTAAGGTCTGACCTTCACGTAAGTCATGTAAGCTCTTATGGCCTCGATAAAGTGAAACTATTAATAACAAAATTGTTAATAGCTGACATCTAGCTAGAGCTGTGCTAGCCACTAGCTACATGTGGCTAATTAAATTAATGGATATCACCAGATAGTGCTGTGCTACAACTCCTCGTGTACCTTCTTAAGGTGGGTTCATTATCCCCATTTTACAGGTAAGGAAACTAGAGCCAGTGGGTTCCATAAGCTGCCTAAAGTCACACACAACTGGTAAGTGGGAGAGCTGAGATTCAACCCCAGGCAGTTTGGCTTTTATATTTCTGACCACTACTGTATTGCCTTTCACATGCCAATATTGAGAAATTTGGTGACATTAAAAAGGAGAGCAGATGTCAGTGTGTGTGTTTGTGTGTATGTAACCCAGGGTAAGCTTAATCAATACTTGAATCCGAAAACAGCCTGAAGAAATAGCTTATTCTGATGTATTTTTGCTTATGATTCTGAGACTGTGCTTCTCAAAGTGCATGAAAACTCCCTGGGTATTTGTTAAAAATGAGGATCAGTGACCTCCTCTGAGAGACCTTTACAGTCAAAATCTCTGGGCATGAACGGGTACGTGTGTGTCTAAGACTTGGGTGTGTGTATTTTAAACACGCTCCCAGGGTTGATTTTTGAGGCACATTTACAGGTCTGAGAATCGCAGATCCAAGACCTAAAATTTCTCACAGTTTTGTAACCTCTGCCCACATGTGGCTTGTCCCCAAACTCTGTTTAAAGTGCTGAGAGATTTGCTCATTTCATATTTATCTACCGTGCAAGGAAATGGCTGTGCACTTCTGTTTAAAGAATGAGTTTGTTTGAATGTATTTTTAAATGCTCCAAGAGTGGGGGGGTGAAAAAAAAGACCAAGTCCATTTTGAGAAAAAATTGAATCACAGAGTTCTGCAGAGGATGGAAAATGTCAGGACTGCAGAGGTTAGTGGGGATGCTCCATGCTATGCTGATTTCACTCTGGTTGGGGTGAGGAGGGAAGGATGGGGTGGTTGCCAAGGCAGGTTTCTCCCTCCTGGGAGGAGACTCCCCCAGGGTTCAACCCAGACCAGGCTCCCTTCTGCTCTTCAAGGAGAAGTGTAAGAAAGAAGGGGAATTTGGGGATGGGTTTGCCCTTTGGAGGCACAGAGCAGGTGGCAAGTGGCTCCTTCCTTCTGATTAATCGTAAACCAAGAGCGACTGGAATGAAGCAGTGGGGGCAGATCAAACAAAAACAGCATCCCTCCTGGAAGCCGCAGCTGGGTGTCACATTGCTGGAAACCAAGAAAGCCTTAGTGAAATAAGGAATGTTGCCCTTGGCATAGCAAGGAAAGTCAAGGTTTAGTTAAGTAGTCATTGATAACAGCCTTTTAAGAGATGAGTTAAATGTCTACACGATATGTTCCATAAAAGGTAATTTTATGGGCAACTCAACGTTCTCTTAATCAAATGTTTTAAGCATTCAGACCTGCTTGGTTTGTGCAGCCAAGTGGCTGGTACCTAAATTGTCCTTTGGTGGAAATATCTGCCCCATTATATATCCTGGATTGGGCAAAGGAGATTTTATTTCCAAACGGAGGGCTAAACTTAGTGTGTTTCTTTAAAGCTAAGTTGAAATGTACATTGGAGCTCTTGAAAATGTAGTGCGGGCTGGCCGGTTAGCTCAGTCGGTTAGAGCACAGCTTTGTAATACCAAGGTTCTCCATCCTGGCCAGCCACCAAAAAAGAAAAAAGAAAAGAAAATGTAAGTTCACTTCCAAATATGTATAATGTCCTGAGGTTCTGATACTGGTTAACATGCAATAAAATATTTACTTCCCAGCGGGCGGACGGAATATCAAGCTACCCACAGCGCCAGGTTACGAAGAACCAGCACCTTTGAGAGGAAGCCTAGTAAACGATATCCGTCCCGGAGACATTCGACGTTCAAAGGTTGTGTTTTCCATTCTGCCTTGGAATTTCACAGTACAGTTTAGTTGGTTAAGCCCCAGGGAGCTTGGCCAAGCAGCCTGTGAAGGAACTTTCTGCAGTTATGATCCATGCTGAAGCTTTTGGAAAAAATCCCAGCGGCGTTCTCTTGATGGGGATCAGGCTGCTTCTGCCATCCTTCTCCATTGGATTGCTCATTTGGTTCTCCCCCTTTTCCGTCTTTCTTTTCGTGTGCCTCTTTGCTTCTTTTAAACCTGGGACCAAGCCATGGGGCCTGGGAACATCATAGGTAAACACTTTTCTTGCCCATAGAAGATACTGCATCTTGAAAGGAAGCACCGTCCCTTCTCTCCACCATCTGTTACTTCTAGTGGGGACCTCAGATGCGTGGGAACTGGAATTCTGACCACAGAAGAGTAGATGCAGAACTTTTAGATGCTTGGCTTGGGTCCCACAGTCAATCCAAATACACCTCACCCTTGCATTGAGCCAAGTCCTGGGATGCCTGCCCCCTCCCCCTTTCTGGAGTCCCTGGACCTTGTTTGTCAGGTACTGCTGCATCTGTGCACCTGCGTGAGGCCTGGAACACAGGACATGCTCAGTCCATGCATGAGCAAGCTAGGCTCATTTCCATTTAAACCCAGCCTTCAAATCCTATCTCATAGCTCTTCTATCTCTACACTGGATTGCTCCTCTGTTCTGGACCACCCGACAGCACTGCGCTGTTTGCTTTTTTTTTAGCAGGGCCTCTGCAGTCAGCCCCCCTCGCCCCTTCTGTGTGTAGTTTACTCATAGTGGCTGTTTTGTAGGTTTTCCTCACATGGCTAAGGACTTTGTGGGCCTTCATAGGACCTGGCACCTCTACATACTCCCCTCTGGAATCTTTAACCTTCTGTTCCTTCCTTGTTGAACCAACAAGGCCATAGTGTCACGGCCAGAAATTCTCAGTCATTCTCAGCTGCTTTAGTGGAGGGAAAATGCCCACAGCTCAGGTAATGTGGCCTCACCTTTGAGAAAGGCCAGAGGACGGGAGCATGTCCAGAGAAGGCTGGTGGGTTGGTGCAGGGTCATTGCAGCCACTGGTGAGGGAAGGGCGAGAACTCTCTTTTCCGAGGGCAGTTGCCTCCCTGAGGAGGAGTGGGCTTGTGTGTGTGTAGGGGAGCATGTCCAGAGAAGGCTGGTGGGTTGGTGCAGGGTCATTGCAGCCACTGGTGAGGGAGGGGCGAGAACTCTCTTTTCCGAGGGCAGTTGCCTCCCTGAGGAGGAGTGGGCTTGTGTGTGTGTAATCCACCAGGTCACAGTTACCCAGAAGCAGCCCGGTGTAAGGAAGAATTTTCCAAAGATAAGAACAGTTATCTCCAGACAGTAGTGAGCTCCCAGTCCTTACAAGTGTGTGCA
>NW_007732329.1:70040-71455 GCF_000696425.1 Galeopterus variegatus | reverse complement strand
TCCACCAGGTCACAGTTACCCAGAAGCAGCCCGGTGTAAGGAAGAATTTTCCAAAGATAAGAACAGTTATCTCCAGACAGTAGTGAGCTCCCAGTCCTTACAAGTGTGTGCAGGCACAAAGGGAAAGACCCCCGGTGTGGCTGTCGCAGAGGGGAGTGGGCTTCCTAGGGTCCAGCCCCGCCAGATAGCTTCAGAGTTCTTCCAGACTCCAGGCTCTGTGATTCTCCTCCTTTCCTTCCTGGTCTCCATCTTCCTTTTTCTCCTTTATTTTACTGACATTTTTCCCAGCCAGAGTTCTAGCATCTTCTTTCTGAAGCTTTTCATGATTTCCCCTGCCATATCCTTTTTAAAACTAAATGGAGCATAGATGAATACACTGCCCCACCCCCATCCACACAGACCCTCGCCCCTGCCCCAGTCAGAGGTACCTGTCCCGCGTGCCCTCAGTACAGGACCGTGCTTGTATTTCCTCCTTTTTATCACCTTGCACTATTTCTGGTTTTACATGCTCTTCTCTCTCTGTCTCAAGACTGCAAGTTTCTTGAGAGCAGGGACGGTATCTCTCTGCCTCTGCACTGCAGTGCCCCTGGCCCTGGGACCTGCTCAGGGAGAGCTTGCTGAGTGAATTAGAGTGGGGGCACAGAGTGAATTAGTGAGAGGGCAGTTTACTCCCCCTTCAAAAAGAAGTAGCCACCAGGCATATCTGTCCGGGTGGGGATGGGAACTCTTCTGTGATCCCAGAAGTCTCTCCTAGGCATTGTCTGATATTGCATGGTGAAAGTTATAAAGCTCTCTAAGATGTGATGACTTTCTGTTTTTCTTCCAAAGCAAGCAACCCGGTGATAGCAGCTCAGCTCTGGTAAGTGCCCCGGACTCTGGAGTGTAGCTCTCCTCTTTAATTACTGTATTTATTTGCAATGTTGACTTTTTCCTTAATACAATTAAATCAGAGCGTGAGTCACCTGATCTTTGTATTTTTTTGTTTTTTTCCTTTTCCTGCTGCCTTGCTATATACCATTTTCCTGGCTTTCAATAAGTACACAGTAGAACATTCCAAGACAGTTTGTTTATTTGGAAAGCACAGCCGCTTTGTTTGAGCAGCTCTGTGCTTTGTTTCTTGTAATCGTGCGTGGTCAAGGTGATAGGCGTGTGTGCAGCACACTGTGCTCATGGCATGGCAGGCAGTGCTGGGAGAGGCAGGCCGTGTGGCAAGAGCTGGACAGGGCACGTGCTGGATTTGCTCAGTGCAGGGTTCATAGTTGTACAACCTGGAAGACATCAAACACCTTTATGGAAATCCTGCAGGAAAAAGAACTTATCACAACTGAAATTCTCCAGCACAGGAGTCAGCAAACTTTTTCTATAAAGGGCCAGGTAGTAAACATTTTACACTTTGCAGGCTGTGCAGTCTCTTT
>NW_007732329.1:66273-69210 GCF_000696425.1 Galeopterus variegatus | reverse complement strand
GTATTGTCTTTCAATTCCATTTTTCCATGAACTATTTTAAGTGCTCTTGTACCTCTATTTGTCCCCCTGAAACTACTGTCTGTCTTATATGAGTATTTACTAGTTGGGTGGACAGCTGTCATGTGAGAGAACCACAGACTGTGGTTGTTTCAACCCTTCATCGCAAGTCCAGCTGCTGGTAGGTAGTCCAGTTAGTTAGCCTCTCGGTTGTCCCAGGCACAGGTCTCAAGGCTACTACGGAGGGTTGCCTCTGAGATCCCTCAGTGAAGACAGCAGAATGTGGCACCTGGTGGAGCAGGTTGCCCATGCCCTGCTTACTGACGGGAACCCCGGCCAAGGCAGTAGGAGACCTCCCTCCTTTTTCTCATTTGCAAAGGTTGGGCTCTTCTTCCAAACTTTTTAACCCTCTGATTTTCACCCCCCAGAAGAAACCTGACATAGAAGCCCAACATACAGAATAGACAAAAGCTGAGCTACTCTGGATGAAACCAAGGGGGGAAAGAGGGGCTGGCATCTGCCTGCTCACCTGCCTCCACTTCCCCCGCTTCCCCAGGTAGCACCAAGCACCTTCAAGGAACCCAGGGTTCTAGGAGATGCAACTAGCCCCTTGAATCACACAGCTGGTGTAAAGCTACACGACTATGCCAGTTGTTGGGTTGAGGCAATAGCTACGCTAATTGTGTGGCTAGGCATTTCATAACTAAAGCCAAAACATTTAATTATTTTAGTTATACTAAGTTTCCATTTGTATTGTCAGGGCTAGGGCTCCGACCCTTCAAACCCACTGTACAGGCTGGGTCACCAGACCCCTCACACACAGGTCCACGCTAGGTAATTGGGAAAGATCCTGGCAGCTGTTGGCAGATGACACAAGCTCAGTTCTCAGCAGCAGTAGCTGCCTCCCCGTGCCCCCCCACCCCCCAGGGGTGGGGAGCGCCATGGATCAGAGCCACTTATCCTTTATGCTTAAGTTATATCCTAGGACACCTAGGTGCACATGCGCAATTACACTAGACGATAACCGAGGAACACCTGGGTGCATGTGCCTATTTACATCAAATGCTCGGCAAGATTCTGAACATCTGAGGGGCCCTGGCCATTTTCCTTCACTTTCCTTACAGCTGCAAACTCAGCCTCGTCTCTCTGAATCCAAAATGTACTTGCAGTGCTTTTCTGCTTGGGGGTCACGCGCTCTGCCTCGTCTCTGGGTTTCGTTCTCAGCATCTAATGAAGGGGCCCAAGAATCCCATTGAACTGCTGCTCCCTGAGGACAGGAGGAGTTGCAACATTCTTGCATAGCTTGGTTGTAGGTCTGCAGCTTTGCCCTATTTCTAGGATCCTTCAGGCAGGTAGTATGCCAAAAAGTATTTGCAGCTTTCCTAGACTCTGAGGGTGTCTTGCTTTTAATTCTCAGGGGTTTATAAGTAACAGCATTTCTTTCCTTTGCTCTCTAAGGAGGTGATTGTTCTGTTTGTTTTTCCCTAATAAAATTACATTTTCCTCTTAGCATCTAGTGGAGATTATATATTGAGAACCAAAACAAACTAAAGAAACAAAACTACCCCCCCCTCCAAAAAAAAGCCAAAAAAACAAGCCCTGGTAAATATGCCCTTTAGGAACCAATGAGCTAGCTAATGACTGCTGTTCACAGCTGTTCAGTTGCTCGTTGGGGCCCGTGGGATCCTAGGGAGAGCAGGATTGCTCTGGGAGCCGTGGATGGAATTGTGCTCAGGGTGGCAGAGGTACTGCCAGGAAGATAGCACCTCGCACGACACTTAGCCTACCTGATGAAGCCTGGCCCAGAGCCTAGCTCAGTGTGCTGGTCCTCCCTGAAAAGTGGAGCACAGAGCCATGTAGATCCCAAGCACGACTCATAAGAGTGGTGCGTTTCCTACTCCTTGCAGGAAACACCTTGGATTCAGGCACACCGCCCAGGCAACAACAGTCAGTCACCCAGTGCTTGTGCCGCGTTTGTGGTTTCTCTGGTGGATGCTGAGCTTACACCTTAAATTCGTGGTGTGTTATACCAGTCTGCTCCGTCCGTATTTTTTTTTTTTTACCAGAATAGTTATATTTAAGATTTCATCAAAAAAGGATCATGCATGAGGAGCCATGAACCTTTTCTCGGGCCTTCTGAGAGCCAGCTTAGTTTTGTGGAAAGATCAGCTTTGGGATTGAGCAGGTTTCAATTCCAGCCCTGACTGTGCCATTGACTGGCTGGGTGACCCTGAGCAGGTTTCGTAATTCTTTGTAAGGCAGCTGTTCCTTTATCTGTAAAATGAGGTGGTGACATTTGACCTCATAGCCTTGTTGGAGTCAATAACAACAGATGTGAAGTTCCCAGGACAGAGCCTTGTATGGAGTGAATGTGTGGGGCCAGAGCATCGGCAGTACTGTTAACAGCAAGGGGGGCCCACGTGGGACTCCCACCACAGTGCGTAGTAGTAGATGCACAGAAGTGGCCGGTGACTTTCCCTCCAGCTGGAAGAAGCTCCACATGTCACTGGAGCTTCCTGGTGCCATGGAGCCACCCAGCAATGCCAGGGCAGGCCTGAATGGGAGCTAAAAGTATT
This sequence comes from Galeopterus variegatus, assembly GCF_000696425.1. Lineage (NCBI taxonomy): Eukaryota > Metazoa > Chordata > Mammalia > Dermoptera > Cynocephalidae > Galeopterus > Galeopterus variegatus. The sequence continues at coordinate 66,637 of NW_007732329.1, read as the reverse complement.
TGATTTGCCCAACTGAAAGGACCTCCTTTTGGCTGTCAAAATGTGACATCACAGCTACATTCTGGAATATTAACTAATTTCTATTTGTGAGCTCTAAAGTCATAAATCAGAATTGCCGTTTGTGAGTTCCCTGGTTATATATTCATGGAAGTTCCTAATGGGTTAGGTAGGGCTTAGGAGTAGTTTATGATTGTTAAGTAAATTAGTAATAATGCCACTTTACAACCTGTTATCATTTTTTTTTCTTTTTTAGCTCTAAAACAAATCCTGAAGTCCATAATTACCAGGTAAGGTATTGCTTTTAAAGGTTTTCTTAAATTTTCCACATTAAGCAGTCATAATGCTTATAATCAGATTTTAAAGA
>NW_007732329.1:58613-65834 GCF_000696425.1 Galeopterus variegatus | reverse complement strand
AAAGGTTTTCTTAAATTTTCCACATTAAGCAGTCATAATGCTTATAATCAGATTTTAAAGAAATAATAACAATGCATGTTTTTTTGAGAAAACAAGAGGAGGAAAACCCTTCCTTCCTGACCCCTGCTTCCTCTTAAGCATCTGAACTGCCTGTTTTTCTTAACCTTGTCAGCTGGCAAGTGTCAGAGATATACGTTTAAGTTTCCAGGTGGTCAAACACAACCTCTTAGCAGCATTCAAATGAGGCAGCTTTTTCTCAGTGTGTTCTAGACCCAGGGAACACCAGTCCCTTGAGATGTGCCTCCAGGGAAGGATATTTTGGTCAAATGTTTGAGAAATGTTGAATCCTTCATTTCCCTTGGATTTTACAGTGTCCACTAGGGTGTCAAATGTACTAAGAAATCCTGCAAGAAAGACACGTTTCATTTTCTTTAATCCGGCATTTCCCAAAATCTTTTCAGTATCCATCCCCCACCCTGTAAAAAAATAGCCCTGCCTTCCTTTTTTTTTTTTTTGGTTGTGAACCCGTTAACATCAATGGGGCAGTGGTTTCTAGAACCCACTTTGTAAAGCACGGTGCTGGGCCCATTGTCTTCAGGAGCACAGATGTGTTTTCAAGGCTGGTGTTCTGCTCTTTCACCTGTGCCACCTGCCGGCCTGCCCACCCACCTGCTACTACCAACGCTCTCAGTAGCATGAAAGGTGTAGTCTGCAGCCCAGCCTGGATCCAGTACGTCCCTCGTAAGCCACTGTGAGTGGCTCTTTCTGGCTGTCCACAGCCTTTAACTCCCTGACTCTGACTTCCCTGCATTTACTTCTTGCTGCTCCTGTCACACGCCATATGTTCAGTTCTCAGGGAATTGCATAATTGCTGCCCGTGATGTCTTCCCACTGCTCCCTCGCCCATGCCCGTCTGCCTGGAATTCCTTCGCCTTCTATCTGTACATTAAAATATCTTTTAAAACCAACTCAGGAGCCACCTCCTCCACAGTGCCTTCTCCGATCTTCTCCATTGGAAGCCACCAGCACCAGTGGTTCTCAACCCCACTGTGCATTAAAACAATTGCCCACCTTTGAAAAAATAACCAATGCTTGGGCCTCATCCCCGAAAGATTGAATCAAACTCCAGGGGTAGGTTCTGGGCATCAGTAATCTTTAGAGCTCCCAGGGTGGTTCTAATGAGCCGCCAGGCGGGGAACCCTGGACTGATGTGTGCCTCCTTTGAAAAAATAACCAATGCTTGGGCCTCATCCCCGAAAGATTGAATCAAACTCCAGGGGGTAGGTTCTGGGCATCAGTAATCTTTAGAGCTCCCAGGGTGGTTCTAATGAGCCGCCAGGCGGGGAACCCTGGACTGATGTGTGCCTTACTTCCTAGGTGGCCTTTTGTTTGTGCTTAGAAGCAGCATCCTGAGTGTCTGAGAACTTCTAACTTGGAGCCTACTCTCTTGTCCTGGGTGGGTGTGAATGTCCAAGGGACACTGATTTCCTGGCTTTCTGTGCCCTAGTAATGAAGCTATTCCATAAACAGTTTTGCCTTGGAAGCTTATTCTAATTATCCCCTTTCTTGATCTTTCATTACTGTAGACATTAATTCCTTAGGTGGCGGTGAGATCTCAATGTATATCTCTATGAATTTTCCAAATTGTGTTTCAGAAGAATTTTGTGATAATTGACTTCCATACATGAAATCATATTCCCAGTGTGCAGAACCTGAAAATGACTTCCAGGTTTTAGGGAATAATAACAAGTAAAAAGTGCTCGAGCTTGGTTGGGGGAAGTCCGATTTCCCACTCTCCTTGCCTTCCTTGGGTTCTTGAATCTTCTTTTTCAGTGTGTTTTTTGTCGGGGTATTTTTGAAAAGGGAGGAAAGGGGAGAGGTAGGAAAAGGGAGAGGTTGTTGATGGGTGATCAGTGCTTGAAGGAGAAAAGATTAGAATAAAGCAGCCTCAGCTCAGCGCTGCCAGCCCTCTCCCCTCCACCGTGCAGGTGTGTTCTCACCGTGCCTTCTCTGCTTAGAGTGAGTGTCCAGGCGATGGCTGAAATCAGACCTACAGCAGCTGTTATCTAGACCTTGTGCTCTCAACATCTTTGGCAACAACCGGTCCTTTGCACCTTGCCAATCTTAGAGGTCCCGTGTTGCTCTATCAAGATTTGGGAGTAAGTTGACCGGGAAGAGAGTGTCCTGAGAAGTGGTGTGATCTGCGCCTGAATGATGGGGAGGGTTTTGGGGAGGATGGTGTTGCGGAATTTGTCTCACTCACAGCACAGAAAGGTCAGCCAACTGCAAAGGATGGATTGCTGTGTTCTTGATGACGATGCTACTGGCGTTTGAGAAGGGACCATTCCTCATTGTTTGGGACTGTCCCTGGAATTGCAGGATGCTTAGCTTCCCTTTTCTGTATTATTGTGACAAGCAAAAATGCACACATACATTTCCAGTTGTCCCCAGGGGAATATAACTGCTTCTTTAACATCACAATACTCCCTGACAGTTAAGAATGTGAATAAATTACCAGAGGAGACTAAGGAAGTTTCTGGAATCTTTTTCTAGGTCTGTGGATAAGTTTTCCCACCTCCCTCTGATGAATCTGATTTGGTTGTGTTTGAAAACAGAGAAAAGAATAGAGGGTCCAGTTCTAGGCTAGTCATTCTCTTTGGTTGAAGATCTGGTGAGTGTACCTCATTTTGGGCCTGGGTGTGTAACCAAAACACCTGGAACAGTTTGGCTTTGGCCAGGTCATCCAAACTTCGTGGGTTTCTGTATCTTCCTAAAAGAGAGAAATATGAAGAGATTGCATCAGGGAGATATAAAAAACTTTGGTCAGTTCTCAGATTCTGCCACTGAAATATCTTCTGCAGATTCCTTTTTCCTGCAGCATGTCCTTTTGGGGGCTGCAGACCCAGCTTGCTGACAGGCGTCTTTGAAGGAGAAAAGGAAGGCCACTGGAATACAGAACAGGCAGGGAGGGCGTCTCAGGTCCATGAAAATGGGATGAACAGAATTGTTGAGAATGTTCTATAACAGAGAGCAGGCTACTGCTTATTAACCATAGCAGCAGGAGAAGGAGGGGAAGAAATAGTTAAGAGAGTGATGGTGGCAAGACTGTAGTGACTTCAATGTCAGGAGGGCCTAATTTGCCCCATAGAAAGTTTAGCCGGGAGAAGCCCCGTGGCTTCTGGCCATGTCTAGGACCACTGCCCTCTGCAGGCCAGAAGTGGAAAGGCAGCTGCTACCCAGCCCGCCTGGCCTGTCTTCACCCTGGTTCTTCCGGGAGTCTCTGGTCTGGACCTGTTTTCTCATCTTAAAGTGGACAGCTTCCTTCCTTTCTTGCTCCCTCCCTCGCTCCCTCCTGTTTTATCGGAGTAATAAGTACTCTGGGTGGTTTTTTGTTTGGGTATTCTATTTTGGATTGCCTTTTAGAACATTATTTTTCTTGTTTAAACCAGGGGAAAAGAAGAAAAATTCACGCATGCCCTGCTGCCTTACTTACTGTCCCCATCTAGTCTTTGTGTTCGGATCTAACTGTTACACACAGTTGTCATTTTCAGCAGTGACAAAAATTGTTTCTGGAGAGGAAAATCGCCTCCCACTCTCCCTGTCTTTCTGGCACTTTCCGCCTGTTGCCTTGGGAGACACAAATATTGCTTGTCTTGGGTACTCTGGGTGACCCTTTTCAAGGCAGATGCTGTCACCTTTCTTCCCAGCCCCTTCACAGGGGGGCCGCCCCTAGAGATGGTGCTTTGTGAACCAGGCACTGAGTTCCAGCCCCCCAGCCTTTGGCAGTGGGGGAAACATCCACCCCCCAGCCAGGGCTTAGGATGGTGCTTTGTGAACCAGGCACTGAGTTCCAGCCCCCCAGCCTTTGGCAGTGGGGGAAACACGATCGTCCTGGGAAACATCCACCCCCCAGCCAGGGCTTAGGTACAGCCTTTCTGTTCACAGTCCCCTCAGCCCTTCAGGTGGATGCCAGTAAAAGAGAAAGTGAATGAAGACCATTGAAATGCAAAGGTCGTCAAATAATCAGCATGGTGTTTTCTTCCCAGCCTCAATATCATCCAAACATCCACCCCAGCCAGCCCCGGTGGTGTCCTCACTCTCCAAACGTCAGGTAAGTGCCTGGGCTCACAGAGCTGCACCTGTCCTTGAAAGCTCTCCCTTCTCCAGAAAAGTTCAAATTCTGTTTAGTTAGGAATTGAAAGTCTGCATCAGAAGCAACTCTTAAGGGCTGTGTTGTTGTGGCAGAGATAAATAGTTTGCAAAGCAAAGGAAGCCAGCCATGGGTCTGGACTTACTAAAGGTATGCTCATGAAATAAAAATGAACTGTTTTTTTTTTTTTTTTTTAATCATTCTAACCTCATATATTTTTAGTTTGGTTTTGTATGCGAGATGTTAACTTAAAATTTCTAAGTAACATTTTCCTATCTTGGGAATTTGTTTACTTAAAATGTGACTAAAGCTTGGGGATTTTTGTTATTGTGGGTCTTTTTAATGGATTGTTTTTTTCAGGGGTGGGTTTGCTTTTTACGGCAATGGAATTTTTTTCCCCTAAACCCAGGGATCAGTAAACTTTTTCTGTAAAGGACCAGATAGTCAATATTTTTGCTTTTGTGGTTGATGTCACCACTACTCAGGGGTGGGTTTGCTTTTTACGGCAATGGAATTTTTTTCCCCTAAACCCAGGGATCAGTAAATTTTTTCTGTAAAGGACCAGATAGTCAATATTTTTGCTTTTGTGGTTGATGTTACCACTACTATAAAGGACCAGATAGTCAATATTTTTGCTTTTGTGGTTGATGTCACCACTACTCAACTCTACCATTGTAGCTTAAAAACAGCCATCATAGACTACATAAATGAGAGGGCATGGCCGTGTTCCAATAAAACGTATTTACCAAAACAGTGGGATTTGGCTTAAGAGCTATTGTTTACAGCACCCTGCCCCAACCTACTGCAGTCCTCCTAAGTAAACTGGCATCTGCTATACAGTGTTTATAGCTGGGATTGAAAGTTTTTTTAATGCTAGCTTTGTGAAAGCAAACGTCCCTTTCACATTTGAATTTTAGATCAGTCTTAATTGGTGTTTATGCATGAAGCTATTTCAGAAACATAGTTGGTGAATTCAATTGCATAAAGGTGAGGTTGCTAGCCTTTATCTGTGAGAAAGTATGAAGAATGGAGTGATGGAAATAAATCTGTTTAGAGCAAGCCACATACACGTTTGTAGGGGATCCTGTATATAATAAGTGATTTTATTTTAAACACTCGATATTCATGTTACTTTTTAAAGCAAGTTAGATTAGTGGAGTCAGAATTCTAAAACTTTCAGTATTTCAGAGGTACTTTATTTTCCAGACATGAGAAACAGGAGAGATTTATAGAAATGCTATTTTCATTGACATTGCTTTCATAAAATGTTATTCTTATTGCCTATTTTATCATATTAGTTTCCTCCCAAGGCATGACCTAGCCCCACTTTTCACCACAGGGATTCTAAGGAAAGCTGCAAGCAGTGCTGCTCTTAGGTGGCCCTGCTGACTGGCAGCCTAGCATCACCTGAGAGCTTGTTAATGCAAATCTCAGCAACTTCCCAGACCTAGTGGGTCACAATCTCTGGGGTGGGGCCCAGCATTTTGTGTATTACCAAGCCCATCAGAGATACTCCATAAAAGGAGAGTTCGTTGGTCCAACCTTTTTGACACATGCTGCCTAAGACATTCACAGTGACATTAGCATGATAAAATCTCTGATAAGTCCCTTAGCAAAAGGACCTTTTTCACTTTCACCTAGCTTTCCCCAGACTGACTTGACCATCAGACACACCCCTTTGAGAAATGATGGCTTGCTTGTAGCCAGAGCTTTTCTGTACTTGGAAGTTGACACATGATCTGCATCTGAATTTTTTAAATATCGAAGTAGAAAATCCATTCATTTCCTTTTGTAAGCCATCCCCATGCATGTGGTTCATGGTTTCCCCTGCCCATTTCTTTTGTGCTATGTTTCACTCACATTTCTGAATTGTCTTCCATCTTCCCACTAACCATTCACTCTGCAAACAAAACAGGCCATCCTTTCAGGATGACAGGTCGCATTGGAAAGCATCGGCCAGTGGAGATGACAGCCGTTTTGATTATGTCCACGACCAGAACCAGAAGAACTTAGGAGGGATGCACAGTGTGATGTATCGAGATAAACTCATGACTGCACTTTGAGAGACTGAAGCATCTTACTTCCATTCACCATCATGGTTTCATTGCATTCCATGAAAAGTGCCTTGGCCTCACATGGATGTGTTTGTACAAGTGTCTTTAAGGAATAGGTGTTTTCAGTGTCTGTGTAAATATTTGAAGATAACCACGAGAGCTAGTCATAATTTACTGCTGACTGCATTCTCAATAAAATGAAGGTAGTTAAAGGCTCAGGAATCATTTTGATATTCTGATTTTAACGTTGGAGTAAAAATCTATGTTTATCATATTGCTGTGTACCTGATATTCTTTGTTATTTAATAATGGGACCAAGTAAAACCAGAAAAGTTTGGGAAGATAGCTCAGCTTGTAGTACCCTTGTAGGGATTGAGATTGCTAGGGTCCAGCCTCTGCCATTGTGTGACCTTGGACGAGTCATTTCCCCTTTCTTGGTCCCATTTTTTCCCGTCTGAAAAGAGCAGGTTGTATTAAGTGATCTCTAAGATCCTTTCCAACTCTAAAATTTTGCAACATATTAAAATTTACTTTTTTTAGCCCAAGGATACACATGCAAGCTAAGTCTCATAAGCAAACTGCAATATCCCCTTCTGTGACAGAGGGTTACCCTTTTCAGAAGCTAAAGTATATAACTTATTAGATGGTGTATAAATACAGGGAGACTTTTAATTTCATCTCTTAAAGCAGTTTAGTCACTTTGAATTTTAGTGATTGTACTAATCATAAATTGAGTAGCATCTGTTTTGATAGAATTTGCTGCTCAAATATAAGAATAATTTTTAATGTTTTAATGATTGGTGCTGCTAATTTGCTTGATTTCAGAAGGCATCATTGTGAATACACACTGTCAGAATTAGGGGGTTGATTTTAGACTTCACTCTTTCAAAAAGCAACATGCAATCGAGATGCATTAATGGCTCAAATTAAAGCATGTAAGGGTTTGTTGAAGTTGTGCCAAAGCATTCCATAATGTAGGCTAGGATGGGCGTTGCCCCATTGGTGTTTTTTTTTTTT
>NW_007732329.1:56850-58034 GCF_000696425.1 Galeopterus variegatus | reverse complement strand
TTTTTTTTTTTTGTAGAACCAGAAGTCAATATGTTGTCTTTTAAGGTAAAACCTGTATCAATATTTATTTCCCCCACTTCAAGCCATGAGTCAAACATATTTTTTTATTCATATATAGGCCTGAGGTATTTTTTCACTAGTATTTTTGTTAACTCTTGTGCCACTTTAATATATGTGATTGTAATTTGGCCCATTTTAAGCCCTTTAAAAAATGTATTGGCATCCTTTGAGATATTTTATTGCTAAAATCTGACCTTTTTTGGTTACCACAAAAATTATTCATAAGGAGGGAATCAGCTGCATACTTTGCACAGTGGAGTCAACCACCTGCGAACTCTCCCTAAGATATTTGTTTACAGGTGCACCCCATCTTAGCTGATGTTTTGATCCTCAGTGTGTGTGCTGCATACAAATAAATGTGTTCTGAATCTTTTCATCATAGTGATAACGTTTTTACAAATGTGTTTCCAAGGAATAAAGATTATTCTTGCTTTTTTGGACTCCATCTTCATTTTATTGATTCTTGCCGCTGTGCAGAAGTCTCATTTGTGAATGACCTCAGTAATGGGACAGTTGGCTTTTGGAAGTCTGAAGGTGAGCAGTCAGTTAGGTGGCATGGGGTAAGATCATCCTGGAGAGAGGCTGCTCTTGGCACGGGTGGCTCTGCTTGTAGGCACAGCAGCGGAGGCGTTTGTCCATCTGGGGCACCTCTGGTGAAGGTTGTAGTCCCTGGTCACAGGTACTGAGCAGACTAAAGTGGTGGCAGTGGGGTTTTCCCAGTAATAGTCCTATGGTGAGAGTGGGTGTTTGTCCTGGCTACTTTTGCTCTTCCTGTCTGGGAGACATCCAAACCTATGTCTGTGGCTTCCTGGAGATGTGTGTGCTATCTAATACCCTCTAATAAATAACTTTCTGCTTAAAGTAACTTGAGTGGATTCAGTTGTTGGCAACCAAGAAGTCTAACGAATATGTATACTTATGACATCCTACTTGGTAAATGAAGTGTACAGTTTTCATTCTTTAACTTGGTGGACCTTTCTCTACTGCCTTTGACAGCTTGTCTTCTTAACAGCATCCTCTTCTGTCATCCTGCTAAATATTGGTGTTTTCCAAGTGTTTCTCCTCTGCCCGCTGCTTTTCTCAGTTACCACCGTTTACCTGAGTCTTCATTGTTATGATCATGC
>NW_007732329.1:51331-55738 GCF_000696425.1 Galeopterus variegatus | reverse complement strand
CTGCCTGAATTCTTTACCCATAATCTTTTTTACCCACAGTAAGGATTTATACATCATCCACAACTCTTTTCCCAACTCTAAGATGCCTGTATCCAGGCAGCCCCCAGGTCTGTGTCACTCTGCCCTGATAGTGTTTGTATTTAGTCCTTCCTCTGTCTTCTTACCTCCACCGATCTTGTAGAAACATTTTTTCTCTGGCTCAGAGGTGCCCTTTCTGATCTCCCTGACTCCTCACAGTCACTAGCATGATCTTTCTAAAACACCATCTGATTGTGCTGTTTCAATGCTTGGCATCTGACAGGGTTCCCCATCACCCCATAGCATGAAGGCCAAGGCGCTCTCTATGGAATTCCCCTCTCTGTTTCCATCCTGTTGCTCTAGCATATTTACCTGTTTCTCACCCTCCTGTTTAAAATCCTACAATATCAAGCAGCTTGTATTTCTGGCATGCACCACACCCTGCTGTTAGTCACATCTGTGCCTTTGCAAATTCCATTCCTTCTACCTAGAATCCTGTCACTCCATTTCTTCCCCCAACCCCCACTCATCCCTTAAGCCTCCGCTCAGGCGTCATCCTCTCCCAGGAACTCTGACAGCCCCCACCTCTGCAAATCGGGTTAATTTCTGCATTCCACTACTACCTCCCTCCCCCCTGCCACCCCCACTTATAGCAATGTTGCACTCACAGCTTCATATTGAAACGGCCTCTTCTGTTCATCTCATCCTGGAGCCTGTATGCTCCGTGAGTGTGAGCTTTATGTCCTACTTGCCTTTGTCCCCCAGTGCCTGACAGCAGGTGCTCAGTGAATGTCTGTTCAGAAAATTGATTATTCCACATTCATTCTAAAGGAAATACCTAACCAGAAAGTAGGCAGTAATACGTCATCTCTGGGCTGGAGGTTTCTGAACAAGCTTCTCCAGTCTGGGGGCATCACATTTTGAGTAGGACATTGACCATCACGTTATTTCTAGATTTGGCTTCATTGTCTGAGTATTATTTGGTGTGTCAACTGTGCTCACGTTTGAGGCATTGGCATAATGTTGAGCAGGGCAGAGGGCAAAGGACAGTCCAGCCATGTGACATTGGAAACCTTGGTAGGTTGACATTGATCCACAGTAATACACAAGCTATGTGCGTCACTTCTCTTAATCTTCCTGACCACTTGGTGAGGTGGGTGGTATCCTCTCTTCATAGATGGGGAAGCTCAGGCTTAGGATTTAGCCAGACAACTTGTACGTAGTCATGCAGTCAGGAGGTGGTAAGTCAGTGCTGACTCCAGTGCCTGTGTTCTCAACCTCTGGCTATGGTGCCTCTCACCATGAATCATTCCACCATTTGTGACCCTGTTTGATCCACATCTCCGTGAGACCATTAGATTATGTTGAAGAATTCACTACACTGAACTCTAGTTACTCACTAGAGAGCCATCCACTCCTACCAGCCACCTAGTAACCCTGTTCTCCTCCATTGCTATCACCACCACCACCAGTAGTTGACTGTCCGTATAACCCCCACCAGTGGTATAGTAACCACGTCCACTTCCACCACCACCAGTGGTCTAGTAACTGTTCATGCCTGCCACCGCCCAGACACATACCAGTGGCTGGTAACCTCATCCATCACTACCACCTGCAGTCTGATAACCCTGTCTACCCCCTCTGCAAACACCCCCTCGCCCAGTGGTGTAGTAACCCTCTCCACACCTCACCACCCTTCCCCCAGTCTAAGAACCCTTGTCCACACAGCATTCAACATTTCCACTTTCAAAGGAGCAGAGATTGGACATTATTTGTTCACAAACCACTCCTTATTTGAGATGATCCACTCTACTGCTTCCCTCCTAAGAACTCGAGCTAATCATTTCTTGTGGAGTATTACTTGCCAGCTAAATCAAGCTCACTATTCCGTAATTAATGGAATTAACTTTTTACGTTTTTGAAACTTGGATATTTACCGCTCTTCTGTCGATCCATTCATGTTTCTGTGATCTCTCAGAATATCTAACTGAATTGGCAGTGTTGTCCGATTGATGAATTCATATGGGCCAAAAGGCTCAAAATCTTGCCAGATAATTACCTAAGCCTCCAGCCTCCAAAACCCTCTTGTCTGTTTCCTGTCTTGGCTTACCATTTCCACTGAAGGTGGCTCTCTTTAACAGCAAAGATGGAGGAATAAGGACAGTGTGGGAGTTCCTCTCTGTTTCTCTTGCCTGTTAATACCGCACCATCCTTCCAGGCCAGTGACTCCAGACTCCTGGGTCCCGCTCTGAACACAACTAATGACAGAGCCTCTTTGTTGCTCTTGACTTTGCAGCTTTTAAATAGTACTTTAAAGTCTGAGCTCATCAAAGAACTCCCTAAGAAGATGTATTAGTCCCTTTGGATCAATATTTCTCAGACTTAGCTCTAAGGCAATTCCCTAATTGGTCAAGTCTTCCAAACTTACCAGGTAAGTGCCCTAAATTGGCCTAGGGTGATTTGCATCCGCCATTTTGCGACAGGACAAATGCAGAGACAAGGCAGGAGGAGGCGGAGAACAAGGAAAAGCAAACCACTGTTAACGGAAGGACGCTTGCACATGAAAAATGCACATGTTAAGTAAGAAGCCCTAGGGATGTCTCAAAGGCACATATGAAATTGACATTCAGCCGACTGAGCCTTAGTAAAAGAAATCCTCAATTCTGCAAATAGGTCCACTTGCCCCCCAAATTAAGGAGCCAAAGGTCTTGGACAGCTTATTAAAAGTGTGGATTGCTGGGCTCTTAAGTGGTCAGGGTGAGACCTAAGAACCTGTATTTTTTAACAAGCACCCCCCAAGAGAGTCTAGTGGGCAGGGCCTCACTTTGTAAAGGCAAAGCAGCTTTTTGTTTTTATGTCAATTTTAACTGATTAGAGGTAAACTTTTTTTTTAATGGCCATGATGTTAAAAAGTGTACGGATGGCTCCATCATCATAATTAGTCCACTCAGCATAGCTTTGCACTTCCTTAGGCCTATGGTGAAGCAGAAGAATGGGGATTCTAGTGGTTTTTTATATGGCCTTAATTCATCATTAACCCCCCCTCCCCCACATCTATGAAACCAAGTCTGTGTCATTGTTCTGCTCTCGTCACTTCAGAAGCAAGGGATGAATGAAGTCCTGCCACTGGGGAAGGACCAGGCATGAGCACACACTGGTCTAAGCATCTGCGCCAGGATTAGAGCCCATGGTGGGGAAACAGGTGGAAGTGTGCAGAAGCGAAATGGCAGGATGCTGCAAGCCCGATGAGAGGTCTAAAAAGTCCACAGGGTGACATTGCAATTTGGGGGAGACAAGAGCCCCTCAGTTCTCTTACCATTTTTAGATGAAAGGTGGAAACCAGAATCTCACAGTTTGAATCCCAGCTTTGTCACTTACTAGCCATGTGATCTTTGGCTCATTTCTTCTGTGCGTCTCATCTTCCTCAGCCCAAATGGAAACTACCAATATCTCACTGTTAAGAGAATTAAATGACATTATGTTGTATGTAAGGCACTTTGCACAGTGATTGATGCTAGTCAGTAGCTGTTTTTAGTGGGTTTTGAGATGTAAGGCTTTAGCTGTCCATGTGGACAGAAACAGGCCAAGGAGATTTAAAGTCTAGCTCAAGAAACAGTGTATCTCATAGACTGATGAGTTGATGTATATAGTCTTAAATTTAGCAGTGAAAAGGGGTGCTTGCTTCCAAAAGAATGATCAGCTGGAAGAGGGTTAACACAATATATACAGACACATCTCTGAAGCTAACAAGCTAAGAGCAGAAACACCATGGGGATCTTTTGAGAGGGAGTAAAAAGCGAAATAGAAATGATATTTCTGTCTGAGAATACTAGGAAGTAACTGTCCAGGCGGAATATGGACAATGCTTTCCCATCTGCAAACGGCAGAATTGGCACAGAGTAGGGATCTGATGAGACTGCTGAGAATACATTCTGCTGGTACAACTGAGACTCAAAAGTTTAGAGAATTGAAACAGCATCTGTTCAGTTTCCAACCTAACTTGGGATTTCATCTTAGACAAAGCAGAGGAAGCATTTAACTGTTAGGAGACTGACTAGAAACTTAGTAATAAAGGGAACCAGTATGGGTTTTTTACATTTTTTAAATAGGTAATACAGACGTGGTAAAAATTCAAACAAAAATATCTAGTTTTCCTTTTCACCTTATTCCCCAGTTCTGTAGTTGTTCTCGGAGGTGAACATTGTTAGTATTTTCAATCCATAGCTACGTATACACAAACACACTTATTTAACCCAATCAATATTGATAGACAATTAGGCTGCTTCATCTCCCTAAAATTACTTGGGCTGCTGTTTTTGTGCGTCCTGTTTGCACACTTGAACAAATATCTGTAGAACAAATTGCCCAGAAGTTGAACTGGTAGGTCAG
>NW_007732329.1:50028-51183 GCF_000696425.1 Galeopterus variegatus | reverse complement strand
TTCCTTTTCACCTTATTCCCCAGTTCTGTAGTTGTTCTCGGAGGTGAACATTGTTAGTATTGTCAATCCATAGCTACGTATACACAAACACACTTATTTAACCCAATCGATATTGATAGACAATTAGGCTGCTTCATCTCCCTAAAATTACTTGGGCTGCTGTTTTTGTGCGTCCTATTTGCACACTTGAACAAATATCTGTAGAACAAATTGCCCAGAAGTTGAACTGGTAGGTCAGAAGTTTACCTGCATTCAGATCCCCACATCAGCCAGCTGCCCAGAAAAAAAAATGTTATGTGCATATTTAATTTGGATATTGCCTAATGAAATCTCCCTCCAAAGATATTCTACTTGTTTACACTCCACCCCGACACATGCTCAGACTGACATTCACACCAGTGAGTGACACTTCTGTGACCTCACAGTCTTTGGTAGCTTTTATTAACTTTTGTTAGTCTGATCGTTAAAAAACAGAATTTCGTTTGAATTAACGTTTCCGTGTGAGCAAGGTTGCACACGTTTTCTTCTCTCTGCATGCCATTTGTTATTTGTTTTCCAAGAACCATCTGAAAACCCTGTTCTTGGGTCGTGCTCTAATAAAGATCAAGCTGATGAAGTGCATTAACCATGTCATCTTAGCATTTACAATAGTGAAGAAAGGGGAGGCTGAGAAGAGTTGATATTTACCAGATGTTTTTTGAAAGCAGATTTCCAGAAGTTCAGGTAACAGTATGATAAACCCTGGAGAGCTGAAAAAGAAATATGGGCAAAATAAAAACAGCTGGGATAAAGGAATTGATTTATCTGTGTTTCCTGTTTGGGAGTTTATCGAGAATATTCTGCTCAGACTTCTTAAACACCATTCAGAAATTGTGAATTTCCCTGGTGCATTTGACCACAGAAGAACATTTGCTTTTAGTTATATTTGCTTTTTCCCTTATATATTTGTTTATTTATTTGGCATCTGGCTAGCACAGGGATTGAACCCTGGACCTTGGTGTTACCAGCACCATGCTCTAACCAACTGAGCCAACCGGCCAGCCCTACTTTTATTTTTTTTATTTTTATTTTCTTTTTTTATTTTTTTTTTCCTATTTTTTGTCTTTTTTCATGACCAGCAACGGATCGCAACCCTCAGTGTCGCGCCCGTACCGG
>NW_007732329.1:48305-49689 GCF_000696425.1 Galeopterus variegatus | reverse complement strand
GGGCCGGCCCAGCCCTACTTTTAGTTACATTTAAATTTCTAATGTATTGGATCTAAAATCGGAGCCACATCCCAAGACTCATCTGTGATTTTATTGGAGGGAAGGCTGCAGAATTTAACATACCAAAACTGCAGTAGTCTAGGAATCCACTAAAAAAGGTTGGAATAATTAGAAGAACATCCCTGTAGGCTTATGTTTCAAGAAATCTGCTGAAGCCTACTTAATCATCCCCACTTTCTGCAGCTGAGACCTCAAAAGTGAGAGGTGTTGCTATGCTCACGACTCAACTAGCCTCATTCCATGGCTGAATAATGGACACTATCTATATTAAAGGCAATTAGACCATCAAGTCCTTAAAATTTGGCCCACTGTGTGGCCTCAGAGTCTAAAGAGTTTACAGTAGAAGCTTCTGAAAAACCTAGAAGAATTGGGGAACAGAGAGGATCATTTTAGGAGATTTTTAAGCACTAATGAATATCAAAATAGATTATTCCTCGTCTCTATCACCTCAGTAATACGTACCCAGTTTTCAACTCCAGCTCCAGCTCACACTGGTATCTTGTGCAATTGAAATGTCTAAAACCTACCCTTAACAGATTATGCATTTTATTCATCTATCCTAAATTTCATTCTGGAATGAGTAATGTTTTAATTTCATTCATTCATTGAGTTGGATGGTATCTGGGGCACTCCCAGAAATAAAACTCACAGCTCATGCGTGAGTCTTCCATAGCTCAGGATGCAGAGGGTGTTAAAGAACTGATATTTTAGACATTATTTTGCACACTAGCAGCTGAGCTTTCATGACAGTGATCATTTTGTCTTACTGTTCCTTGAGGGATCCTATATAACACTGTTTGGGGATGCACTTAAAGCAGTGGTTAGAAGCAAGTCTGTTAATGCTGTCGCCTGCCTGAAAAAAGAAAATTCATTTAAGGCAAAGAGGGGCACTGGGACACAGAAATGAGAAGCTTCAAAAATCTGAAAGAAACCAAGAAAGGAAAGCACTGTTAGGCTTATTAGAAGTGAATGGTGTAAAGGGAGACAACTCTATTTGTGTCCATTTTTGGTTTTTTGAAGGCAGGAAAAAGATGAAATACACTTTAGTCATGAGCCCCTGAGCAAAAATGAACTTATGAAATAGTAATTCTCTGAACTCAGATCCTGAAATTGATCTGAAATTGCTGACATCCTAGGTCTCGCTGCAAAATTATAGATCCCTTCCTCACAGCTTGAGGAAGACACCTCAGTGGCATGCATGTGTGCACATATCCACACACCCGTGAAGACACACAGCGAGAAGGCTGTTGCAAAACTTAGCACGTATAACATCAAGACAAAAGGAATTTTCTGGCAAAAAATATCAAGTCATGCTCACCTGCTT
>NW_007732329.1:45195-46981 GCF_000696425.1 Galeopterus variegatus | reverse complement strand
TCATTCATAGTGTATTACATTTCTGTGATGTTGAGACAATCTTTTTCTGAAACCCATTTTGAAAAAAGTACAGTTTTCAACTATATACTCTTCTTACTGCCAGATACTATGCTTGCACTGAATTCCATAAGAACTTGTAACAATATGTTGGTCTGTTTAGTCTTTCCTAAATTAAAATTGAAATAAGTGAGAGGTATTTATGAAACCAGGAAGAGTAAATGCACCTTCCCTCATCTCTCAGTTGGACATGGCAGAGATCACATTATATCATTGAGCTACAGTTCCTGGCATATAAATGCTCACTAAATGTCCAAAAATGCAGTGTCAGGGGCCTAGATTAGTGAAGGTATTTCCCTAAGGTCATATAGCTAAACAGCCAAGCCAAAGCTAAGTGCCAACCAGCATCCATTTTTGATCATTAGGCTCCTTTCACTCTCATGGCAAAGCGGTGTCGCTTAGCACTTAAGAGGGCACAGGGCTGTAGAGTCAGGTTGCCTGGATTCAAATCCCACGTTTGCCATTTACTAGCTGTGTGACTTTAGGAAAGTTACTTAGTCTTTTTGTTCCTATTTCCTTGTCTGTTAGTAAGGATAATGATAATTGTCCTTTCTTCATGGTTGTTGGAGGATTAAGTAAGTTAACTGACGGCACAATGCTGGACACTCAAAAGCATTAGCTTTTGGTTTTATTCCTCTGTGAGTATTTAAAGAACATGATTAATGCACTGGTGTTCAGTCAGAAGGTATGATTCTGGCTGACACCATCTGCTGTAAAAATACAGTACTCCTGTGTGTTCTGCTAAGATCCAATTTGGAGAGCCACAGTTCTGGGCGAATGGACCAAATATTAACTAGTGGTGGTGCTTCCCAACTTTTTCTTGTCCTTGGCACACCTAGTAATATGTTTCTGTAATACACTGGGGTAAGCAGACAAAGCTGCTTGAGGCTCCAGACTCTCCAAGTCTGGTCCACTTACTCCAAGGACTGGGAGAATACGTGGTTCAGCTCACTTGGAACCCTTTTGAGCCTTCTTGGTTGGGAAGCTCTACTGAGATATTTGTCAGCATCTCTCTGATGCTTTGGTTTTGATTAGGAATGTGCAATTGTTCCCACATAGGCCTAAAAGTAAAACAGNAGGTCTCGCTGCAAAATTATAGATCCCTTCCTCACAGCTTGAGGAAGACACCTCAGTGGCACGCATGTGTGCACATATCCACACACCCGTGAAGACACACAGCGAAAAGGCTGTTGCAAAACTTAGCATGTATAACATCAAGACAAAAGGAATTTTCTGGCAAAAAATATCAAGTCATGCTCACCTGCTTATAGCCATTCATTGAAATGATTTGATAGTTCACCAAAGGAAAATTCCAGACTCAAAGATGGAGGCACATATTCTACACCAGGTCACACAGGACAGAGACGCAACCACCAATGAACATTACAGGCTCTCATCATTCCTTAGGATGTGGAATATGTTACTCTACAGGTTTTCAGAGACTAAATAATATAATGCTAGGAACATTTGTTGGACAGATATTTCCCATGCATCTACACTGTGCCAAGTACTGGTATGTTGAAGAAGATGCCATCTTTGGCTCTAGGTAGCTGATAAACTAATTAAAACAAAGAGTTCCCAATCTAGTATGGAACCAAATGCCACCTGCATTAACACTAGAATTGCTTGGAAGGTTGACTGCTTGGAAAAATGTATTGAAAGAAATACAAATTGGGAAATTTTCTGTCTGCCAATAAATATATAAAGGAATCTAAACCATACGAAAAAA
>NW_007732329.1:42749-43426 GCF_000696425.1 Galeopterus variegatus | reverse complement strand
GATGCTTTGGTTTTGATTAGGAATGTGCAATTGTTCCCACATAGGCCTAAAAGTAAAACAGTCTCCCAACCAGGCTCCCCTGGAAGGTGTTTGGAGAACTTGTGTGCTATCCATGTGCCACTGTGTGGGCTACACAGTCTCTGATCCTGCCTCCAGGAACCTTGCCATGGAGTTAAAACACATGACATGAATCGGTGACAGAGAAACTCTGAGTAACAAGTAGCACAGAAGTGTGCAGTGAGCAATCCAGACAAGACGCTGGGGGGCTTTGGATAGAGGATATTCACCGTGTTTCCCTATGAGAGATGTCAGTCTGGCACAGTACCTGTGGAGGACTTCTTGGCCATCCAAATATTGGCATTCTGTTAAAAGTAGAGCATTTGTCAATTTCTTGGCCTGGCTGTTTGATCATTTGGCTTGTTTGGAAAGTAGAAGTAATACTGCAGATTTTGCTGTTCTTAATTCTGGTCAGCAAGGAAGACTAGGTTGGAAATGTGTGATAAGATCCCTGGAAGAAAATAACCCTGATGTCTTGGAATCGTTAATATGAAATGAGTGGAATTCAGTGTTTAATCTCCATGTATTCTAATCTTTAGAAAATTTGATTTTAAAACATCAAAGAGGGCCGGCCCGGTGGCGCACTGGATAAGTGCGCCGCTTGGGAAGCGCGGCGGCGC
>NW_007732329.1:39837-40931 GCF_000696425.1 Galeopterus variegatus | reverse complement strand
ATAATTAATGAGATCTCATTTTTAATTGGGGCAAAACTAAAAAATACATAAGAATAAAGTTGATAAGATATGTTGCACACCTTAATGAAAAAGTTAAAAATTCTGACCAAAAGACACTTAAAAAATCTGAATCAATGGATGGAAATATGTTCCTTATGAATACATTCCACCAAATTAATTCATAATATCTAATGCTCAGAATCAGAACTCTAATGGGATTTTGGTAGTAACTTGAATTCTAAAGTTATCTGGAGGGCCGAGCCCGTGGCACACTCGGGAGAGTGCGGCGCTGACAGCGCAGCTGCAGCGGTGCTCCCGCCACGGTTCGGATCCTATATAGGGATGACTGGTGCACTCACAGTGCTCACTTGCTGAGTGCGGTGTGGCCGGTCTCAAAAAGGACAAAAAATAAATAAATAAATAAATAAATAAAGTTATCTGGAAGACTAAGTGCATGAAAACAGTGTGTTAGTCCGTTTCTGTTGCTTATAACAAAATACCTGGAACTGGGTAATTTATAAGAAAAAGAAATTTATTGCTTATAGTTTTGGAGTCTGGAAATTCCAAAGTCCAGGGAACACTCAACGCAGGGGTAACCTCTCATGTGCTCTTCTTTTAAAACCCTCAGAACCACCCCTAACCATTCTTATTAATCCATTCACTAGGCACGGTCCTACAATCTAATCACCTCTTCAAGGCCCCACCTTTCAATTACCATAATAGGATTATCCACCCTTAACAGTTACAGTGGGAATTAAGCTTCTAATATATGAACTTTGGGGATACAATTCAATCAATCCACAGCAAATAGCTAAGAAAAAAAAATGATGTGGGAAAGGGAATGCAATTTATGAGATCAGATATAAAAACATTAAAACAGAAGTAATTAAGACAATCCAGTACTGGTTTAGCAATAGATAAAAAGATCAATAAAAGTATGAAGAGTCTAGAAACAGGCATAGGTTTATATTGTGTATCAGTCACGGGAATCAGGAAAACTGGAACTACTCTAGGCATTTCTTTTTTTTTTTTTTTTTGTCTTTTTGTCTTTTTCCATGTCCGGCAAAGGATCGCAACCCTCAGTGTTGCCCCCG
>NW_007732329.1:35908-39319 GCF_000696425.1 Galeopterus variegatus | reverse complement strand
GGCAACGGGATCGCAACCCTCGGCGTTGCTCCCGTGCCTTGCTCAGCCAGTGAGCTGGAACCGGTCTGTATGTGGGATCCGAACCCTCGGGCGGGAGCGCCGCTGCGCTTCCCAAGCGGCGCACTTATCCAGTGCGCCACTGGGCCAGCCCTAGGCATTTCTTATAGAGGGAATTTAATACAGGAATTTGGTTATACAAGGGATGAAAGAACTAAGAAGCTAAATTGGACAGTGAGGCAACCCAGAAATTAGCAACAACCAGAACCTGCTTATCATTCCTAGAGTGGGAGGGACAACGTGACAAAGGAAGGAAGCAGTGTCCGAGCACCCCAGAGCTAGAGCCATAGGAAGCCAGTCCAGCGGGAGCTGGAGCCACAGAAGACTGACGGCTGCTGCTGCAGACATCACCTGAGGCACCATGAGATGGAGGATAAATACCCAGACTCATCTCTTTCCACCTTCCAGGCTCTGTCAGTGCCTCCCATTGGCCAAACCTACCTAGAAGCCAGAGGGCAGGGAGCCCGGGAAAGACGGTTCCTTGGAAACAAAGTCAGTCGGGGGGAGAGCAGGGAATGGATCTGAAAGAATTCAGAAAAGTGACTGGCACATAAGAAGACGGCATTTAAAGTTCATGGGTCAAGGTGGATTATTATTTTGACAATGTTGAAACCATTGGTTCTCCATTTCAGAAAAAGTTAGAAATTAACTCATAATATACATATAAATTCCTGATGAGTTTATAATCTGAATGTGAAAAATAAAGTGATAAAAGTGGGAAGCTCATTCTCCTGCCAACACCGAGCTTAGGCGAGTCCCTTCACCAGTCTTTGCATTGTCAGCTCCAGGCCTTAGCACATGTGGTCCCCTCTGCCTGGAATGCCCAGTGCAGCCCC
The DNA here is from genome assembly GCF_000696425.1 of Galeopterus variegatus. Taxonomy (NCBI): domain Eukaryota; kingdom Metazoa; phylum Chordata; class Mammalia; order Dermoptera; family Cynocephalidae; genus Galeopterus; species Galeopterus variegatus. The sequence continues at coordinate 38,426 of NW_007732329.1, read as the reverse complement.
TCCCCCAGCCCACTGTCACTCATCCTTCAGGACATCACCTGCTTCTAGCATCACTACCCCAGGAAGTCTTTCCTGTTGGCTCTGCCCCAAGCTGAGTTGGGCACCCCTCCCTCGCTTATTCTTATCAAAGCAGCACTGAACTCATTGAGGGCAAAGACATCTCATTTATCTTTACCCTGTGCTTAGCACAGTGCCAGACAGAAGAGTTGGCACTCAAATATTTATCCAGTGCACTGATATTTAATTTATTCTCAGCCTAACCAGCATTAGTTGAGCACCTGCTATTTGCTTAGCACTTTTCTTAGCTCAGTGGAGGACACAAAACATGTGGTGTGACGGTCTCTGTTCCTGCAGGGCTTACTGTACAGGTGGGAAGATGAGATGCATACACAAGGATGCCCTAGCCCCTGGGGTTCTGAGGAGGACTTGGATTTTTCTGACACGTGCATTTGCTGCCTTAAATAGAAGACTAGACAGATGGGCAGCGAGCAGAGAGGCAGGAGTCCTGGATCGTGTCCCAGGATCAGCCAGTTACCTGCTGTGTGAACTGGTCACCTCCCTCCCCATAGTGAAGCCCCGTTTCTCCATATGCAAAATGAGGAGGTTGGATTAGAGCAGTGGTTCTCAGCCCTGGCTGCACATCGGATTTAGAGATAGATTACAATATCATTGTTCTGGGGTAGGACATGGCCGTCGATATTTTTATTGTGTCAATAAAGTCCCCTATGACACAATCCACAGTGGGATCAGTAGCTCTCTGGAGTTGGAGGCAGAATGGGAGTGGGGTCTTTCCCTGAGAGAAGAGAAGAGAAAAAATTAGATCTGGTTCAACATCTCACGTTGTATTTGCTAACGGCACATTATTTACCTTGGCTAAGCCCTAGTGTCAAACAAAGTATCAGCAGCTTCCTTGCAGGGTAACTCACATTAAAGCACCTAGCACACGGCGGGGCACATGGCAGCCCCTTCTTCTGCACCTGATTCCCTATCAACTGCCCGCTCCTGGAAGCAGAGGCTAAACCCTACATATCCCTCTGCCACCCACCATGTGAGCCTCAGCCTCTAATGATGGTGAGCACGGAGCTGACCTCCTCTCCGGAGCCTGAGCCAAGATCCCTGAGGCTTGTGGGCTGCTGAGTGCTCTCGGACCTTCTAGTGTGGCTTGGCCTTCTCTGAGGCCCCTGTGAACAGGGCAGATGCACAACCTAGGGGACACCATTGACATCATAGTCTACATGAATGGCACCTTCAGGAGTTCTGCAGGGAACAATCCATGAGGCCACAAGCCATTTCCTTAATGGACCCACAACCTCACACAACTTCTCCGTGTTAGAATCTTCGGGATGGTCCCCCATGTGTATGTCCTGAGAGAGCTCCCAGGTCATGCCTACTTAGGAACTGTTGCTCTTCTAGAAACCCTTAACCTGACCAGATTCCTGAGTTCAGTTTCAGGCAGCTTCTCTGACCCTCATCTGCCTCTTTTCCCATTTCTCTTTCTTGGTGTCCCCATAAGTAGCTGTAAAATGGAAGTCACACGTGCATATTTTATTTAACATCTTATTAAGTGCAATTTCTTACTCCCTGCATGTATATATTTTTTACTGTTTAACTCTTCACTCTGGTTTTTTTTTTTGAGATAAAAAACCACACACTTTTAACTTGGAAAGACAAGTGCATGATACCACTGCGCCCTTCCAAGTCCCTGGCAAACATCATTAATCCATCACAGCACTCTGCCCTGGAGCTGGGCACAACCTCGGGATCCTTCTCAATCTTGCAGTCCAAGCAGAGAGTGAGAATGAGTTGGAGTTGGCATGAGGGATGATATCTAGTTGCCGTCGCGCAGAATCTCTTACTCAAAGCTCTCCAGCTCCACTTCCAGCCCTGAATGAGCACCAGACCTCTGCTGCAAGACATCTTTCCCTTTGGGTGTTCACTCTCACGCTCATTGCAACCCGTTTGAAGCTCAGTTATAGTTTTCTGTCCTCAAAGCAGCCAATGGTCTCCACCTTCTTTTTTCTATTAACGACATGCCATTTGCCTGATCCTCCAGGTTAAAAAATTTGGGGGTTTTGGACCCCTTGCTGTCTCCCTGTTCTCCTTTTCTCAAATCCAGCTGATGCCCTTATCCTGCTGCCCTCTTCTTTTAAATATTTCTGTATTTGTCCCTCCTGCCTACACAACGACAGTTCCCACTCTGACCTTTAATAGGCTGCAGCAGCAAGGAAGGAGGGCAAGGGAAAGACAAGCCTCAGTTGTGCAGCCCTCTCCAATCCTCCCAGGCAAAAACGGACTTGCTCTGTTCTGAACTCCCCATCTGTGCACCTCCTTAGGACAGATATTATTTTCAACACATTTGAGAGACAGGAAACTAATGTTAACAGGCTTTTTTTTTTTTCTTACATCTATTTATTTGTTTATTTTAATTTTTTTTTTACATTTAAGGTGTTGTGGAGCAGTTGGGGGGAGGGAGAGAAGGAAAGGGGGAGGGGGATATGGTGCGAGGAAGAAGAAGCGG